>NW_027071804.1:548954-691097 GCF_002906115.3 Quercus suber | reverse complement strand
TAGTTAAATTATATTACTACACGTATCTACCCTTGCAGCCCCATATTTCTGAAGAAATTATGAGTTCATCATCACGAAACTGAATGTTGACAAAAATTGGGAAGAAATGCAAAATAAAAATTGGCAGGTGTCCTACATTTTTCAGTCTTTATAAATTCCATGCCGAACAAAAATCACATAACTCATTATGACAATGTATATAAGAAAACAGACCAACCTTTAAGACATGACTGTGATTGGTGACGCTATAGACCTAAGCAAATCATTGGTTAATTGTAACTTTAATTGAGTTAGAAGAGAGCTTAACACAGCAACTCATAATTAATAATAAATACCTACCATACAATTCTTTTTCTCTATTCTTCTTTTCATCTACTTACAACTTTGCATGTATGCATTTTTTTACTCTAATTTTTTTCCGTTCATCATTTGATTACCCTCAAATTGACTTGTGATAATTATCTGTTATGAAAGGCGTAGATTGTTCTTTATTTGAAAGGCCAACACCTTTATGACTATCTTGATGGAACTACACCGCCTCCACCTCAAGTCATCACCGTTGCAGCAACTGCAGGCACTCAGACTCTCCAAATTCGAAATTTCAGCACTGGCATATGCATGATCAGATGATTCTTAGTACAATTATCTCTTCTCTATATGAGTGTAGAGTGGAGCAGGAAAAGTGGGACAGAAGATTTGGACTCTGCATTAGAATGCATGTTCACCTCTCAATCTCGGGAACAATGCAAATTCATTATCAGCTCGCCACTTTGAAGAAAGGCAACTCTTCCATTGCTGATTATTTTCACCTCGCCACTACACTGGTTGATACTCTTGATGCCATCGACTAACCTCTTAACGACCTCTTAATGATTTTGAGCTAATCTCCTTCCTTTTGGCTGGTGTTTGGATCTGACTATTATTCATTTGTCACATCCGTTACTACACAGGTTGATCCTCTCTTCATTGAGGACTTATATGGGAACTTATTAGCCCATGAACTTTAGCTTGAACAACAATAGCTCACTGTTGATCTCTGAACAAAAACAGCCCACTGTTGATCTCTCTCTTGCTAGAGCAAATTTTGCAGGTCAAGGAAATTCTCACGGTGGTCGCCAAAACTCCTTTCCTGCATTTGGTCGTGGCTCTCCTTCCTCCAACCAGAAAAATAACAGAGGCCAGGGGCGTGGTCGTGGCAATGGAAATTCTTCATCCACAACTCATCCAGTTTGTCTGGTGTGCAACAAGACAGGACATTCAACACTAAATTGTTATCATCAGTATGACAATTCCTATTCCACTAATTTAACCAATATGCCAGATGTCACGAGAAGTGGTACATTTAACCACATGAGTAGATGCCAGTGCTGAAATTCCAGATTTTGGAGAGTTTGAGTGCCTCCAGCTGCTACAAAGGTGATGACTTGAGGTGGAGGAGGTGCAGTTACATCTAGCCATAAAGGTGTTGGCCTTTCAAATAAGGAACAATTTGTGTCTTCCATAACAGAAAATTATCATGAGTCAATTTGAGGGTATTCAAATGATGAATGATAGTGAGTGAGGTGGGAGGGGCTAGAGGGGTGGGAGAAATGGTTGTATTGGTGGTAGAGGCTGAAGAGGATGATAAAGCCATTTAATAAGACGTGAGACACTTTAGCTCTGATACCATGTAAACACAAATAATAGAATTGTTTTCCAGCCTAACCTTATATGGTTCCAGGCCTTTCATTTATAATAGAATTGTTACAGATACAGGAGTTGATGCAGATACAAGAGTTTGAAATACAAAATGACTCTATTCTATTTTATCACAATCTAGAGTTGTTACAATTTGTATTTCGTATTTTATGCTACCATTCTATTTCTATCACAGCTGTAATGCAGCTGGATATACAGCTAGATTGGATATGGATTAGATCTTATCCTTAAGAATGCTTAACATGAGATTCTTTTACCCGTCACTCATCAGGAACAGGACACCAAGTTGTCCATGCAAGAACTAACCAATATCCATACCTCACGGTGTCGATGAATTTAGAAGATCTCAAAGAAGAAGTTCACTCTCAAAACCTCTATTTCCTTGACAAGGCCGTTCTGTCAGAATTGAACCAAGAATGGGAACAAGTTAAAGAAATTGAATGTATTATCCATAATTTTGGGTGGCTAGATAACTCATCTTACGGCTATTTTCATGAATTCCTTTGAAACTTTCTAGCTTCAAATATTTCGTGAGGAACGGGTAATGTGATCATTCTTACACTATCAACTTCCTCTTTTCAAGCTTAAAAAAACAATCATACTCAAGAGAACTCAATTCTTTCTTTCTTTTTTTGAGGGAAAGATAATTCTAAAAGGAAGAATGACTATTTTTAAATGAGGGTGAGTGTGCATGCCTCAAGCATGGTTGGCGTACGCATTTCATGCATATGCATGCTTAAATTAGTTTAATTTACATTTATTGTGGAGCTCTATGATAAGGCTAATTTAAATTAATCAATGGTCTTTTCTTTAGTCGGCTTAGATCAATTTCTTAGAGTTTTGAATATATTTTCTTTTCTTTATGGATGATCTGACATTTGGAGTAAATAAAAATGATTTGAATTAAATTAATTAGACTCTATGAATAAAGTAGTTTTCATAAGTAGGGAAATTTCAAATTTGATTTGATTTGTGATTTTCCGCATCTGATTTGATTATTTGATTTTTTTTTATTTATTTATTTATGAGAGACTTTTAATTGCTAATTAATTTTTTTTTCAATTTCTTTTTGAGGAAAATTTGTTTGTTTTTAAATTTGAATTTTGAAAGGTATCCCTTACCTTATGATATGATCCTAATAACAAAATATTTCCTTGTTTGTATTTGTTTTGTAATAATTGTGTAATTATTATATGGATACACCTTAAATAACTCTTTAATTAATCATGACCTAATTCAACAAGGGAAATTATTAAGTAGTTTGAAATACAAGGTTGACACTCCAAGACCAACAAGATTGTGCCATATCTTTAATATGACACGTCATCTTACTTATTTTCATGTCATTTTAAAAGAGAATAAATCTAGTGCTACAATAATTTCCACTATTTTTACCACAATTTGCCTAAGTAGCAAGTTATAAGTGGTGAAAATAAAATAATTAGTTTATGATTCTACTACTCATAGGTCACCATATGATAAAATTGTGGTAAAGTTGTAGTGCTAACTTCCTCTTTAAAAGAAGAAACGCCTTCTAAAGCAGATTAAAATTAATGTAAAAGGCCCTTTTAGTGGGCTATGAAGAAGTTTCAACCAATTGGGCCAAGAGCTCTTGAATGGGCTTAAGGAAAAAAAAAAAAAAAGTTCTATACATCACGGATCTAGTTTTCTCGAGAATCTGGCTGGGCTTGAGGTGGAAATTACAAAAAGCCCTTCTTAATGTCTTTTTGTTCTTATCTCTTGCTAGCCTGAGCTATGACTTAATTAATTAAAAAAAAGGAAGAAAAAAAAAAAAACTTGTTTGGGTGTAAATGAGAATCGGTACATTTACAACATTTTCTCAATAAATTTTAAACGGTAAATTATTATTGGTGGACAAAAAACTAATTTCAATGACGAGTACAAATTATAACTAATATCAACCTGCCATTTAAATTTTGTTATAAAAATATTATAGATATAACACTTCTCGTTATGAGTGCATTTACATGTTTGTAGGCTAACAACTCAAATAAGCTGGTTATTGCATGGAGTTAATTCATTTTTGCTTTATAATGAAAAATCAAAATATTATTGTCTAATTGCTGATTTTTCATACTGATATGTCAACATATCATAAACAACAAATTGGATGTTGATGAGCTTTTCCTTAAGAAGAAATCCCATGTTTTCTCCTAAGAGCTTTTGAATGTGACATGGCCAAAGGGAGGGGATTATCAAGTTATAGTCTCAATAATTTTTTATTTGATTAATATTTTAAAATTCTATCAATGAATTATATACTTTTCTTATTTTTAACTCAAATACATCAAATTTTTGTGTTGATCAGATGTTATTTACCATGTATCAATAACCTCATTTATTGTGTATAATTTGTAAAGTATAAAAAACTTGAAATTTAAATTAACTTTTTGTAGGTGGGATAGTTATTGATCTTTAATGAATTTGAAATTTTACAAGCATTGAGGGTACATGGAAAAAATATAATTCAAAGGTGGATTTGTCAAAATATGCGTTCAATCAAAAGATATTGAAAAATATTAAATTATCAAAATTTACATATAATGTAACTTGACTCCAACCTATATTATATATTCTTTAGAGAACTTTTGTTATTATTATGGTTTTTCAAACAATTTGATAGCAAACATGTACTTATTTATGCGAATGAAAGGTTTTTGAACAATGATAATTTGTCCTAAAAGAAAACACGTACTCATTTTTTGCTGGCCCTCATGCTTTTTATGCCGGATCTTCTATCTTCAATTTTTATCTATCAAATTTTTTTTCCTGAATTCACGAGTTTGTTTCTCTAGTTGTTTTATCCACCATAAATGCTCTTTATATGATGACATTATGCATATGGGAGGACATAGGTGCATATCACTATTACTCTGCAAAGTGCTATCTAAGTTGTGTAGGCAATCACACCATCATTATTCTGCCAAGTGCTATCTAATTTGGGCTGGTTTTTAGCATTTGATTCTTGGACTTTAGAATTCCCTCTATTGTTTATTTAGTTGTGTGATAGCTGCCAATAGCATTTGATTGCATGCATGACTATGAAAGAGACGTGTTTAGTGATCATTGTTAATTTTATTATTCTGTATATCTTAGGGTCGATAATTTAGTGGACAAGATGGTATACCATTTTAGAACAAGGCATTGAAAAAATTAAAAGAATAACAAAGAAAAAGAAGTTTTTTTTTTTTGGCCATACTTCAGCATAGAAACCTTGTAATATTGTGTTAACTACCAATCTCAGTTGTTGATTTCTAGTGATGCGTTAAAAACAAAAGCTTGGACTTATTTTGGTATTGCTCCTTCAACGTTTACTACTAGTGCAATGCCTTTGCTTATATGGGATTTCTTCAATACATCATATGTTTTTAAGATGTATGTTAGTAGTGAAAATGACTCATTTGATTCACTCACATGTAACTCTATTTGTGCATATTAACATTAGCATTTTGGTATTAAAAGGCAGATCAATCTAGAAGGACATTATTGTTCTGGAAAATGCACTTTCATATTATCGTTGGGATTGCTTGAGGAATGCTCTATCTTAAAAACCAAGATTTAGATATGCATAAACATTGCAAAATGTTTTACTGTATGGTGTGATAGGTAGAAAGATTTTAGAGTTTGGTGTGACTTGAATATCCGATGGGAGCCAAACTCAAGTTAATACAAAGAAGTTGGTTAAGGAAAAAGTACTACAAAACACCTAAAACCTTTTGTTAAGTTCAGGATTGAAGTGGGTTTAAGTTTGCTTTGTGTCTAGCTTATACTCTCTTCTGGTAATTGTGATACAAGGAGTAATTCTTGATAGATCCACACTATTGGTATCTGTGCAATGGAATATTTTATTGGATCATTTGTATATAAGGGGTCATTTGGTAAAGTTGTTTGTATTTTTTGAAAATACGTGTGGGTAAAAAAATGTGTAGAAATGCGTGTAATATTATTACTATTCATCCATAATAATAAAGACAGAGATTAAAGTTTTGATACCAAATATAAAATATATATAAAAAAATTTACCGAAGTCAACCAAAAGCAAAAACACAACTACCCAACTATGCCAATCAAAAATCCTATCACTGGCTCAACTAATATGAAATCACTAATGAAAGAGAAAAAAAAAAAAATCATGACACATGACTCTTAAACCCGCAATTAATCGGTGAGCAATGATGAACCAACCAAATTGTCCACAAGGTTGGTCAAAAGAGCTCACTTTTGAGCAATTCAAGCCACTGAATAAAGAGCTCACTTTCACAAATCTTCTTCCATTAGTTATTCAACTACTCAATCTTTGAGCTTTCCATCAAAGCCAAACCTCTCTTCCCCACTACAACAAAATGTATTTTTAGCAACGAAACTTATGAGGAAATATTTTTTTGACGCTAAAATTATAGATTTAGCGAAGAAATATGGATTTTGTTGCTAGTAATGAAAAAAAATTATAATATTTAGCGACAAAAAGTAATTTTCATCGCTATTATTAATATGAAACAAGGGCGCCAATGGGGAAAAACTAGGCACGAGCTTAATTAATATATAGTGACGAAATATTTCGTCGTTAAAAGTTGAGATTTTTAGTGACGAAACTCATTTTGTCGCCAAATGTAACTAATAGTGATGAAACTAAATCGTTGCCAAAAGTCCAATGCATATAAACCGATAGCTTTAGCGACGAAATCATAATTCGTAACAAAAAATTTCGAAATAGTGACGAAATTAGTTTCGTCACTAAAGAGTATAGCTTAAATGGGTTAAATTTCAGCAAAAAAAATTTCCTTTCCCACATAAAATTTCATTTCTCCCACCCATTCACTTAAAAAATTTTCAAACCTCCTTCTCTCATTATCAATCACTCCCTAACACAAACACAAACTCAAATACAAACACAAACACACACATCCCTCTATCTCTCTCTCTCTCTACCAAATCTCTCCTCCCTCTTGGTCTCTTGGTTAGCTTCTACTAGATTTTTAGTCATCAAACTCTTATCCAAGGTTTGACTTCTCATAACATGAATCTAAGGTAAAATCTCCATGACCACCTTCTAATATCTTTGAGTTTTTATCCTATATTGTTAGGATTGCTCTTTATGTTGTGAGTTTTGTTTTAGAAGTAGTTTGTTGGTACATTTAAAATCTTATTGGAGGTTTTTAATTTAACGGAGTGAAATGGATTTTGTTGTTTGGCAACTATGTGAGTTGGGTTTCTTAAGAAATCATTTGGGTTTTTGATTTATATGGGAGATTGGGTTAATTTTAGAAAAAAAAATTTCTTGCATTTTCTCTTTGGCATATGTGGTTGTGATTGTGGTGTTAAATATAAATTTGTGCAAGTAATATTAACATGTGTCTTTTGCTTACCAAGTGTTTGACAAATTGCCTATATGAGTTACGAAATGGATTTTGATGTTTGGCAACCATATGAATTGGATTTCTTGAGAAATCATTTGAGTTTTGATTTATATGGGAGATTGGGTTAATTTTAGAAAATTATTTCTTTATTTTTTGAAATATCTTTGACATATGCAGTTGTGATTGTAGTGTATAAATTTGTGCAAGTAATTTGAGCATGTGTCTTTTACTTGCCAAGTGTTTGACAAATTGCCTATCACTACAAGAAATCTAGGTTTAGGCAACGTTTTAAAAACGTCACCAAAAACCCAAAAAACGTCACTATAGACACAATGGTCTATAGCAACTTTTTTTTTTGCGACGTTCAAAAACGTCGCCATATGTTACCCTTTAGTGATGTTTTCTAAAACGTCACTAAATAATATAACATTTTCGTAAATAATCTAGGAAAATACATTTAGCGACGTTTTGAAGACGTTTTTAGTGACGCCTTTAAAATGCCACAAATAATCAATCATATAGTGACGTTTTATAGACGTCGCCAAAACATTTGCTCTCTTGTTTTTTAGTGACATTTTTAAAGCGTCGCTATAGGATTGATTATTTGTGGCGTTTTAAAGGTGTCACTAAAAAGGATTTCCTCTTACTTTTTAGCAACGTCTTTAAAACGTCGCAAAAACCTGCTCTTTTTTTTTTTTTTTTTAATGCTATATAAACCTGTATTGTGCTCATTACCAAACACTTGAGCATATACATCATCTGGTGCCCATGCAATACTACCAGTAAGGTCGGATGACTGCACACGATTTGAGGACTCACTCAACAGTTCATTGATTTTTTCCTAATATTCAAAATTTGAACATAATAACACATTAGAAATTAACAATGTTAATAGATTCAATATTACACTTAGCAAATCATAATATTACTTACAATGTTGCCTTCTGCTATAGTGTTAACAGGAGTACCATCTTTATGAAAAAGGAGTTTTACATATACATTTGCACATTCTACAGGATGTTCAAGTGTTGTTACCTAAATTATGGTCATTTCATTTATTTAATTAGGAATAATGGTTTCATACAAACTTAAGAACAATCTAATAAGTCATTTACAAGATAATTATTGAGTCATTACCATTTCTTCTACGTATGAAGCAAAGTTTTTTGAATCACCAGTATGTACATTTGTTTGCTTGGAATGACTGTTCTTGTTTTTCAAAGCAAGCTCCTACGTTAGAAATCTCCTTGTACACATTAGAATCTCCTCATCTAAGTAAAAATTAATCTCAAGCTAGTTAAACCACAAAACTAATAACAAAAAAAAATTCAAAATTTACATTGTACAGAAAAATTACGTAGAAAAAAAAAATACAAAATTTACAAACTTATACATAAACTTACAATGATTCAGCCTTTGATGCTCAAGTCTTTTTGCTCAAAAATCCAAATTTGAATAAGAATTTCTTGTACCAAAATCCAACCAAAACAAGCAAACAATAAAAATTAGCACAAAATTTCCATTACCCATTAAAGAAAAACCAAATTAAAGCAAACCCATAAGCCAAAACACAAAGACACCATGACCCATTAAAGAAAAACCAAATCAAAGTAAACCCATAAGCAAAAACACAAAGACTTACCCTTTAAAAAAACTTGAAGACCAAAAAAGAGGGGAAAAAGGTATGGTGGTGGTAGTGGGTGGTAGTGGAGGTCGATGATGGCCGCGGTGGCTATGTTGGTGGCTAGAGAGGGAAGAGAATGTAGAAGTGATAAGGGGAGGATGAGAATATAGAATGAGAAATGGAAGCTCTTTGTCTGAGTGAAAAAAAGAAAGACAAGAAAGAAAACAATGAAAAACATGTAAGGGAAAAAGAAACAAAAGCATAAAAAAAGTGTAGGACCAAAACAAAAAAAAAAAGGGAAAAAGGAGGGACAAAAAGTGTGGGAAGAAGACAAAAATTTTGGGAACATATAGCGACATTTCTAAAATGTCGCTATATGTTCCCTCCAAATTTTTTTTGGCATACACGGTGGGTCTCTTTAATAACTATAGCGACGTTTTATAAAAACATAGCTATAAACAAAATATACGCCACTAAAGCTGTACTTTTTGCGGCGTTTTATGAAATGCTGCTATTGTTTTGCATTACAATGATGTTGTTTAAAAAAAGGTCGTGAAAAGTTCACTCTTTAGCAGCGTTTTTTAAAAACGTCACAATATACTACGTACAGTGGCGGATTTAAAAATGTCGCTAAAAAAAAATGCCTCCTAAACCCAGTTTTCTTGTAGTGTATATGAGTTATGAAATGGATTTTGTTGTTTGGCAACCATGTGAATTGGGTTTCTTGAGAAATCATTTGAGATTTTGATTTATATGGGAGATTGGATTAATTTTAGAAAAATAGTTTCCTTGTATTTTGAAATGTCTTTGGCATATGTGGTTATGATTGTGGTGTTAACTATAAATTTGAGCAAGTAATATGAGCATGTGTCTTTTACTTACCAAGTGTTTGACAAATTGCTTGTATGAGTTATGAAATGGATTTTGTTGTTTGGCAACCATGTGAGTTGGGTTTCTTGAGAAATCATTTGGGTTTTTGATTTATATGGAAGATTGGGTTAATTTTAGAAAAAGGGTTTCCTTGCATTTTAAAATGTCTTTGGCATATGTGGTTGTGATCGTGGTGTTAAACATAAATTTGTGCAAGTAATATGAACATGTGTCTTTTGCTTACCAAGCGTTTGATAAATTGTCTATATGTGTTATGAGATTGAATTTCTTGACTTGTGTTTTGATGATTGTTATATGAGGTTATGAGTTGTAATCCTAGTTGTTTATATGTACTAACACATGTAGTTTTAAGGTTTAATCAAGTCTCAAAGCTTTTGGCATAGGGTTAAAATTATAGTATTTTTCTTTTGTGACTTTATACAGATTTGAGTCAGATGCACTACATGATTTTTAATAAATTATAAAAAAATTATTTTGAACTGAATTTTTTATAGTACATACTAGACATATAAGAGCTTCTCCCTATTTAATTTCAAGCTTTTTGGATAAAACTAAGTAGACCAAACGAATTTTAAAAAGAGCTGACCTGTTGCAAATTTAATCAGAAAGTATGATTAGAATGTTGAGACTATAAGGAATTTACTACAAGCTTTTGTTGTGTGGTCTATCTTGTAAGTTTATATGTGCTTTCTTTGACAAGTGTTTTACTTTGGTTAATTTTATCATGGTTTGGTAATGACATGCTTTGTATTAAGTTGGTAAATGCACATTGTTTGTGGTAGGAAAATAAAAAGTTTTGGTTGTGTTAAAGCCTATTTTTTTTTTCAATACTTGAAGCATTTGGAGGTGTTGGTGGTGTGGAAAGGTGAGTATATGATATTTTGATGGTTTGGGTGCTATGAACTTGTTTTAAAACAAATGGGTAATGAAGTGTTAACCATGAAAGTTTAAGTGCTTTGAGGTTTTGCTTTTTTGCACATAAAGTGTTTGATATATTACCTCAATGAGTTATGAAGTTGGGTTTAATTGTTTGTTGTTGATAATTTAATTTGAAGTTGGACTATGTGGTATATATATATATATATATATATGTATGTATGTGTATGTATGTGTATGTTTATGAATATAAAGTTTCTGAAATCTGAAATTTTGTTTAAATTATTTTGCTCTAGAGGTGAGTATGTGATACTTTGATGATTTGGGTGCTATGAACTTGTTTTAAAACAAATGGGTTATGAAGTGTTAACCATGAAAGTTTATGTGTCTTGAGGTTTTGCTTTTTGCACATCACGTGTTTGATATATTACCTCAATAAGTTATGAAGTTAAGTTTAATTGTTTGTTGATTATTCAATTTGAAGTTGGACTATGTGATATATATATATGTGTGTGTGTGTTTGTGTGTGTGTATATATAAAAAGTTTGTGAAATCTGAAACTTTGCTTAAATTATTTTGCTCTAATGGTCACCCAATCACTATTTTTGTTGGGTAATGGATTTTGGAGGTCTTGGTGGTGTGGAGAGGTGAGTATATGATACTTTGATGATTTGGGTACTATGAATTTGTTTTAAAACAAATGGGTAATAAAGTGTTAACCATGAAAGTTTAAGTGCTTTGAGGTTTTGCTTTTGCACATAAAGTGTTTGATATATTACCTCAATGAGTTATGAAGTTGGGTTTAATTGTTTGTTGTCGATTATTTAATTTGAAGTTGGACTATGTGATATATATATATATATATGTATATAAAGTTTGTGAAATCTGAAATTTTGTTTAAATTATTTTGCTCTAGATGTGAGTATGTGATACTTTGATGGTTTGTGTGCTATGAACTTATTTTAAAACAAATGGGTAATGAAGAATTAACCATGAAAGTTTAAGTGCCTTGTAGTGTCTCTTCTTTCGCTTGGCCTTTTGGTTTCTTGCAATGGGATATTTGGCTATCAACTTGCCCTACAAAACTTTTGCCTTCTTCGAACATGATTCTAAGGTAATTTTCCTTGATTATTTGTCTCTATGATTTATGAGTTTTGGTTTCTTGATTTGTTGTTGTGATATTTGTTTATATGAGATAAAGGGTTTCATCATTCTATGTTTTTAATATTCTTTCACATGTAGTTTTAATGTGAATAAAGTCTCAAAGAATTTGGGCTAGTTTTAAAACTATAACAATTTTTTTTGGGAACCTAAATCTATCAAGGGGAAATTTGAGGTAGTTGCAATATGTTATTTTTAATAAATTATAGATATTATCTTATTCTTCTATAATTTCTAAGTTGATAAAAATCTTAATTTGATTAGAATCCTAATTACAAAATTTTAGCTTCACACTTTTACAAATTAAACTAACATTAGACTTTTTATTCATATCAACTTCAGCTTCTTTAATGTGGAGTGTATACATCTAATTCTTATTATTATTATTTTTTTAGTTAAATTATATTACTACACGTATCTACCCTTGCAGCCCCATATTTCTGAAGAAATTATGAGTTCATCATCACGAAACTGAATGTTGACAAAAATTGGGAAGAAATGCAAAATAAAAATTGGCAGGTGTCCTACATTTTTCAGTCTTTATAAATGCCATGCCGAACAAAAATCACATAACTCATTATGACAATGTATATAAGAAAACAGACCAACCTTTAAGACATGACTGTGATTGGTGACGCTATAGACCTAAGCAAATCTTTGGTTGATTGTAACTTTAATTGATCGAGTTAGAAGAGAGCTTAACACAGCAACTCATAATTAATAATAAATACCTACCATACAATTCTTTTTCTCTATTCTTCTTTTCATCTACTTACAACTTTGCATGTATGCATTTTTTTACTCTAATTTTTTTCCGTTCATCATTTGATTACCCTCAAATTGACTTGTGATAATTATCTGTTATGAAAGGCATAGATTTTTCTTTATTTGAAAGGCCAACACCTTTATGACTATCTTGATGGAACTACACCGCCTCCACCTCAAGTCATCACCGTTGCAGCAACTGGAGGCACTCAGACTCTCCAAATTTGAAATTTCAGCACTGGCATATGCATGATCAGATGATTCTTAGTACAATTATCTCTTCTCTATATGAGAAGATTCTTACTCACGTGGTTAAATGCACCACTTCACGTTACGTCTGGCATGCATTAGAATGCATGTTCACCTCTCAATCTCGGGAACAATGCAAATTCATTATCAGCTCGCCACTATGAAGAAAGGCAACTCTTCCATTGCTGATAATTTCACCTCGCCACTACACTGGTTGATACTCTTGATGCCATCGACCAACCTCTTAACGACCTCTTAATGATTTTGAGCTAATCTCCTTCCTTTTGGCTGGTGTTTGGATCTGACTATGATTCATTTGTCACATCCGTTACTACACAGGTTGATCCTCTCTTCATTGAGGACTTATATGGGCACTTATTAGCCCATGAACTTCGGCTTGAACAACAATAGCTCACTGTTGATCTCTGAACAAAAACAGCCCACTGTTGATCTCTCTCTTGCTAGAGCGAATTTTGCAGGTCAAGGAAATTCTCGCGGTGGCCGAGGTGGTCGCCAAAACTCCTCTCCTGCACTTGGTCGTGGCTCTCCTTCCTCCAACCAGAAAAATAACAGAGGCCAGGGGTGTGGTCGTGGCAATGGAAATTCTTCATCCACAACTCGTCCAGTTTGTCTGGTGTGCAACAAGACAGGACATTCAACACTATATTGTTATCATCAGTATGACAATTCCTATTCCACTAATTTAACCAATATGCCAGATGTCACGAGAAGTGGTACATTTAACCACATGAGTAAGAATCTTCTCGGATAGAGAAGAGATAACTGCACTAAAAATCATCTCATCCTGTAGATGCCAGTGCTGAAATTCTGGATTTGGAGAGTCTGAGTGTCTCCAGCGGCTACAAAGGTGATGACTTGAGGTGGAGGAGGTGCAGTTACAACTAGCCATAAAGGTGCTGGCCTTTCAAATAAGGAACAATTTGTGTCTTCCATAATAGAAAATTATCATGAGTCAATTTGAGGGTATTCAAACGATGAATGATAGTGAGTGAGGTGGGAGAGGTGAGAGGAGTGGGAGAAATGGTGGTATTGGCGGTAGAGGCTGAAGAGGATGATAAAGCCATTTAATAAGACGTGAGACACTTTAGCTCTGATACCATGTAAACACAAATAATAGAATTGATTTCCAGCCTAACCTTATATGGTTCCAGGCCTTTCATTTATTATAGAATTGTTACAGATACAGGAGTTGATGCAGATACAAGAGTTTGAAATACAAAATGACTCTATTCTATTTTATCACAATCTAGAGTTGTTACAATTTGTATTTCGTATTTTATGCTACCATTCTATTTCTATCACAGCTGTAATGCAGCTGGATACACAGCTAGATTGGATATGGATTAGATCTTATCCTTAACATTGCTTAACATGAGATTCTTTTACCCGTCACTCATCAGGAACAGGACACCAAGTTGTCCATGCAAGAACTAACCAATATCCATACCTCATGGTGTCGATGAATTTAGAAGATCTCAAAGAAGAAGTTCACTCTCAAAACCTCTATTTCCTTGACAAGGCCGTTCTGTCAGAATTGAACCAAGAATGGGAACAAGTTAAAGAAATTGAATGTATTATCCATAATTTTGGGTGGCTAGATAACTCATCTTACGGCTATTTTCATGAATTCCTCTGAAACTTTCTAGCTTCAAATATTTAGTGAGGAACGGGTAATGTGATCATTCTTACACTATCAACTTCCTCTTTTCAAGCTTAAAAAAAACAATCATACTCAAGAGAACTCAATTCTTTCTTTCTTTTTTTGAGGGAAAGATAACTCAATTCTAAAAGGAAGAATGACTATTTTTAAATGAGGCTGAGTATGCATGCCTCAAGCATGGTTGGCGTACGCATTTCATGCATATGCATGCCTAAATTAGTTTAATTTACATTTATTGTGGAGCTCTATGATAAGGCTAATTTAAATTAATCAATGGTCTTTTCTTTAGTCGGCTTAGATCAATTTCTTAGAGTTTTGAATATATTTTCTTTTCTTTATGGATGATCTGACATTTGGAGTAAATAAAAATGATTTGAATTAAATTAATTAGACTCTATGAATAAAGTAGTTTTC
Organism: Quercus suber; assembly: GCF_002906115.3. Classification (NCBI taxonomy): domain Eukaryota; kingdom Viridiplantae; phylum Streptophyta; class Magnoliopsida; order Fagales; family Fagaceae; genus Quercus; species Quercus suber. The sequence continues at coordinate 676,360 of NW_027071804.1, read as the reverse complement.
ATAAGTAGGGAAATTTCAAATTTGATTTGATTTGTGATTTTCCGCATCTGATTTGATTATTTGATTTTTTTTTTTAAAATTTATGAGAGACTTTTAATTGCTAATTAATTTTTTTTTTCAATTTCTTTTTGAGGAAAATTTGTTTGTTTTTAAATTTGAATTTTGAAAGGTATCCCTTACCTTATGATATGATCCTAATAACAAAATATTTCCTTGTTTGTATTTGTTTTGTAATAATTGTGTAATTATTATATGGATACACCTTAAATAACTCTTTAATTAATCATGACCTAATTCAACAAGGGAATTATTAAGTAGTTCGAAATACAAGGTTGACACTCCAAGACCAACAGGATTGTGCCATATCTTCAATATGACACGTCATCTTACTTATTTTCATGTCATTTTAAAAGAGAATAAGTCTAGTGCTACAATAATTTCCACTACTTTTACCATAATTTGCTTAGGTAGCAAGTTATAAGTGGTGAAAATAAAATAATGAATTCATAATTCTACCACTCACAAATCACCATATGACAAAATTGTGGTAAAGTTGTAGCGCTAACTTCCTCTTTAAAAGAAGAAACGCTTTCTAAAGCAGATTAAAATTAATGTAAAAGGCCCTTTTACTGGGCTATGAAGAAGTTTCAACCAATTGGGCCAAGAGCTCTTGAATGGGCTTAAGGAAAAAAAAAAAAAAATTCTATACATCACGGATCTAGTTTGGCCGAGAATCTGGCTGGGCTTGAGGTTGAAATTACAAAAAGCCCTTCTTAATGTCTTTTTGTTCTTATCTCTTGCTAGCCTGAGCTATGACTTAATTAATTAAAAAAAAAGGAAGAAAAAAAAAAAAAAAACTTGTTTGGGTGTAAATGAGAATCGGCACATTTACAACATTTTCTCAACAAATTTTAAGTGGTAAATTATTATTGGTAGGTAAAAAACTAATTTCAATGACGAGTACAAATTATAACTAGTATCAACCTGCCATTTAAATTTTGTTATAAAAATATTATAGATATAACACTTCTCGTTATGAGTGCAATTACATGTTTGTAGGCTAACAACTCAAATAAGCTGGTTATTGCATGGAGTTAATTCATTTTTTCTTTATAATGAAAAATCAAAATATTATTGTCTAATTGCTGATTTTTCATACTGATATGTCAACATATCATAAACAACAAATTGGATGTTGATGAGCTTTTCCTTAAAAAGAAATCCCATGTTTTCTCCTAAGAGCTTTTGAATGTGACATGGCCAAAGGGAGGGGATTATCAAGTTATAGTCTCTCAATAATTTTTTATTTGATTAATATTTTAAAATTCTATCGATGAATTATATACTTTTCTTATTTTTAACACACATACATCAAAATTTTGTGTTGATCAGATGTTATTTACCATGTATCAATAACCTCATTTATTGTATATAATTTGTAAAGTATAAAAAACTTGAAATTTAAATTAACTTTTTGTAGGTGGGATAGTTATTGATCTTTGATGAATTTGAAATTTTACAAGCATTGAGGGTACATGGAAAAAATATAATTCAAAGGTGGATTTGTCAAAACATGTGTTCAATCAAAAGATATTGAAAAATATTAAATTATCAAAATTTGCATATAATGTAACTTGAATCCAACCTATATTATATATATTCTTTGGAGAACTTTTGTTATTATTATGGTTTTTCAAACAATTTGATAGCAAACATGTACTTATTTATGCGAATGAAAGGTTTTTGAACAATGATAATTTGTCCTAAAAGAAAATACGTACATCATAATTACACATTATATCACTAATCGCTTGCAAACCAAGATCACTCCTATATCTGGATAGCTTCATTAGTTATAGCTTCCCTATAGAGAATTCAATCTCAAGCTGGGGGCTTTTCTGGGCAGGTTGTTTATGATGTCACATATAACTATAGAAGGGAAGCTTCAGCAATGGTTGAATGAAATTGAACGCTATGGAAGTGAAATTGTACATGTGAACAAACTCCTAGTTGGTAACAAGTGTGATCTCACAGCAATAAAGCTGTGTCTTATGAGACAACCATGGTAATACATTTGCAGGTTTTCCATCGCTTCTCTGTTGAAAAGACTCAAACTTCATAAGTCTCCCTTTCTATTGCTTGGACGTGCCGTCTTCTTGCTAGTGCTAGGCAAAAAAATTCAAAAAAAAATGTTTGTGTCGATATGTGATACTATTGTATTTGTTGTGAAGTAGAGTTTCAGGCATAAAAGTTAAGAAGATACACTGAAACTCATGATTTTATTATAATAGATTTGCTTGGAGTTTTTTCCCTTCAAGTTGAAAATGTTTTCTATGTAAAAGTTAGTGTTATTGTGTTTAGATGATTCTTTTTATTATTGATTTGAAATATTGCAGACTTGTCAATGTTAGTTGATTTTTTTTTTTTTTAAGATTGGTTACAAATATTTGTTGGTTTTTCTTAATTCATGGAAGACTAACCTATGGCTGTCAGCTGTGGCCCAACATTATTGACATAAAATTTGGAAGAAATGTTGATTGAAAAATGCTGTTAGTAAGTCTTGAATTCTAAAAATTATATTAATACTAATAAGAAGATAATTATTAAAAAAAAAAAAAAAAAAAACTATGAATTATATACTTTTCTTATTTTTAACTCAAATACATCAAATTTTTGTGTTGATCAGATGTTATTTACCATGTATCAATAACCTCATTTATTGTGTATAATTTGTAAAGTATAAAAAACTTGAAATTTAAATTAACTTTTTGTAGGTGGGATAGTTATTGATCTTTAATGAATTTGAAATTTTACAAGCATTGAGGGTACATGGAAAAAATATAATTCAAAGGTGGATTTGTCAAAATATGCGTTCAATCAAAAGATATTGAAAAATATTAAATTATCAAAATTTACATATAATGTAACTTGACTCCAACCTATATTATATATTCTTTAGAGAACTTTTGTTATTATTATGGTTTTTCAAACAATTTGATAGCAAACATGTACTTATTTATGCGAATGAAAGGTTTTTGAACAATGATAATTTGTCCTAAAAGAAAATACGTACATCATAATTACACATTATATCACTAATCGCTTGCAAACCAAGATCACTCCTATCTGGATAGCTTCATTAGTTATAGCTTCCCTATAGAGAATTCAATCTCAAGCTGGGGGCTTTTCTGGGCAGGTTGTTTATGATGTCACATATAACTATAGAAGGGAAGCTTCAGCAATGGATGAATGAAATTGAACGCTGTGGAAGTGAAATTGTACATGTGAACAAACTCCTAGTTGGTAACAAGTGTGATCTCACAGCAATAAAGTTGTGTCTTATGAGACAACCATGGTAATACATTTGCAGGTTTTCCATCGCTTCTCTGTTGAAAAGACTCAAACTTCATAAGTCTCTCTTTGTATTGCTTGGACGTGCTGTCTTCTTTGCTAGTGCTAGGCAAAAAAATTCAAAAAAAAAAAATGTTTGTGTCGATATGTGATACTATTGTATTTGTGGTGAAGTAGAGTTTCAGGCATAAAAGTTAAGAAGATACACTGAAACTCATGATTTTATTATAATAGATTTGCTTGGAGTTTTTTCCCTTCAAGTTGAAAATGTTTTCTATGTAAAAGTTAGTGTTATTGTGTTTAGATGATTCTTTTTATTATTGATTTGAAATATTGCAGACTTGTCAATGTTAGTTGATTTTTTTTTTTTTTTTTTTAAAGATTGGTTACAAATATTTGTTGGATTTTCTTAATTCATGGAAGACTAACCTGTGGCTGTCAGCTGTGGCCCAACATTATTGACATAAAATTTGGAAGAAATGTTGATTGAAAAATGCTGTTACTAAGTCTTGAATTCTAAAAATTATATTAATACTAATAAGAAGATAATTATTTAAAAAAAAAAAAAAAACCTTGCGCAATACATGGAATAAGAGCTAGTGTGTACATGATATGGTTATTCTTCATTCACACTCCTTCCAATAATTTTTTGGTCCTGGCAATAAGATGATATTTCTCATCTGCCTATGAGAGTTTGTAGCTAACAATAATACAAGCAAACTATCCGCCAAATATCAAAGGAATATGTCTGTTGAAATTCCATTTTGTACACATTAGTGTCCCCTTCAATTCTTTTTCTTTTTCTAATATTAGCCACAAAGTTCATTCAAGAATCAAGATATTTATGAGTGAGTTATACTTTTTTTATTTTATTTTAAGAGTTAGTATTTTTTCCATTTAGCAAAAAATAAGAAGAAGAAATTTATACTTTATAAGGGGAAAAATATTTGTATTTTGATAATCCACCCAAACGTAAGAAAGGGACAAGTCAGACATAGGTTCATTCATTTATTACAAGTGGTGTTGAGTCTCTTTCTCAAATAAAGAAAAAGATTTTTTATTATTTTTTTTTTTTGAGAATCAGATTTTTTTGGGGGGGGGTGGGGGGGGGGGGTGGGGTGTTAGTTAATACTATCATTAACGCTAAGGAGGGGTCAAAATGGGCAAATGTCCTTTTCGTGCAAAAAAAGTGGTGTTTTGCCTAATTTTCCAAACTAATTAGGAAAATACTCTTCTTTTGTAACTCGATTTTCTAAAAATTGAGTTTAAAAAAAAAAAAAATTCTAGAGCCTTATAGTGGCGTTTTAAAGAGCTTATAATGACGTTTTAAGAACCTATAAACTCGAGCTCCATGAATTCAAGTTATAGGCAATTTTTATTTTTATTTTCCTATAACTCGAGTTCATAGAGCTCAAGTTCCAAAACGTCATTATAGGTCTTTAAAACGTTATTATAGGCTCCTTAAAAATGCCACTATATAGCTTAACTCGATTTTCAAAAAATCGAGTTTCAAAAAATCGAGTTTCAAAACAGGGGCATTTTCTTAATTAATTTGGAAAAGGAGGCAAAATGCTGGATTGTTTGCATGAAAAAGGCATTTGCCCATTTTGACCTGCAAAGGAGACATAACACAACAAGACTACAAGAGAGGATCATCATATCTCCATCTCCATCACCATCTCCATCTTATGGGCAATTATCCCACCTAATTTAAAAAGGGTCCATACGTTTTTGATATTTTCAAAAGGGCCCATACAACACGACCGGAAAGGCGTGATATGATTATTTTGGCCACACTACACTCAATTATTATTTTCGGCTAGTGCATAGAATTAGAAACTTTTTTATTATAATAAAGAACAGAGTTTAGCTATAAAATTGGTTATAACTTAATATTACAACCTTACTCAATAAAATAAATATTATTATATATTTTGAAAATCTAATCGTTGAATTGTATATTTCTTACGCTTTTAATACACATGTCAAATTTTGTGTCAATTGGATATCATTTACAATATGATCTATAAACTTATATTTTATGCATAATTTTAAACTACAAAAAATTGCAATTTAAACAATTTATTGATGACATAGCTATTAATATTTAATTTTCTAGAAATTTTGCAAGTATAGAGAATATAAAAAGAAGATATAATCCAATGATGGATTTGTCAAAATTCACCTCCAATACAGATATATTGAGTATGGTTATAGCATAAGACTACAATCAATTTTGTAGCTAAACTTTGTTCTATAATAAAAGTGCCTGTGAAGATTCAAGAAAGTGGTATAATTACCACAGTTTTTTACTAAGAGCTATACATTTTTTTTTTTTTTTTAGAGTTTCAACTTATAACTTTCACTTTTGTAGGCTCTATATTACTTCTTGTGTTTTATTTTATGTTCCACCAATTGTGATTTGTGACATGGTGTGTGTCTATTTTTATTTTTTCATTTTAAACTTTAGTTATTTATATGAAAAGTAAAGATAATACACAACAAGTTAGATCGGTAAAGTATGAAGAAAAACACTAAGTTTGCTCCTGAGAAACCCTTAGACGGTGGAACTTTCTCGCCTATTTCTGATAGGCCGTTCTTTTCCCTCTGGTGAAACAGTGTCTAGTACGTTGAGAGCCATCTGGTGAAACAGTTTCTGCTACGTTGAGATCGCACGATGGAGGACATCACGGGACGTTGGGCGAGACTATCCCTTAATACAAAGGAGAGTGAAACTGTGGAACGATCGACGGACGAGATCAATATCACAAGAACCTTGGTTGCAAAGTTCTTTACCAAGCGCAAAACAAACATGGAAGCCATTAAATGAACCTTAAGAAGTATGTGGAGAGCTGGGGGGTTTATTTGAAATCCGTAATCTTAGAGCCAATACGGTATTAATTCTTTTCGAAGATGTCGCTGATGTTAATCATATCCTCATGCAAGGACCGTGGTTCTTTGAAAAATACTTAATTGGGCTATACAAACCAGGAGAAGCAGCAACAGTGGATGACGCTACTTTCGACAGTGCTTCTTTTTGGATTCAAGTTCATGGGTTGCAATTACGGAGGATGAGTAAAGAGAATGCTCACACAATAGGTCGCACACTGGGGATGGTGGAGTGTGTAGAAGAGGCAGAAACAGGGGCTTGTCGAGGGCGGTGTATGCGAATTCGAGTCAATATTGATATAACTCAGCCACTTTGCAAGGGTCGAATGGTGAACGGCAGTGGGCAAACTCCTCATTGGGTATCCTTTCAATATGAAAGGTTGCTAATATTATTTTGCTATTGGTGTGGTGTTTTAAACCATGACAAAAGAGACTGTAAGCTTTGGTTAAATAGAAATGGGACTCTACGAAAGGAAGACCAACAATATGGTGCCTGGTTGCGTGCTTCTATGGCAAAATTTCAACGGTCTCGGCCAACTATGCCACATGAGGAAAATCGAGTTAATAATGAGAATAGTATTAGAACAATGAGCAACACACGGTTACTGCTCACTCTAATAATTGCGAAGGGTGACGATGATGAGATGAGAAGCCATGGTGGTGTGGCTAATGATAATCTAAACACTGTGAAAGTTACTAACTCACGACAAGTCCCCACTGAAAATGAAATTCTTTCTAACCCTGTTCTTTTCAATCATTACCAATAGGAAATTGATCAAGCATTGAATAAATTTCCTACCAATGTGGAGTTGAATCCCAAGGTGGGAGGTCAGGACATGGACGGTAATGGGGAATTGGGGTTGGTTAATATAGAGAGGGGTGATGTAGTTGCTCCACATGGGCAGGAAGTTCACCCAATACCTTTGAATAAGGATAACCTAAGTTTGGGGGCAGAGACAGTGACTAGTTTTTCAACAGAGGAACACAGTTGTGTGCATATTACTAATGTAGATTTTGTGTGTGACAATGTGCATGGAGGAAGCAAAGAGAATTTTATGAGTCAAAAGGATAAAGAAATTTTGGACCTTAGGCAGCGTAATTGGAAGAAGTTACCAGTACATACCATAATGGATACAACTGACATACTTTTAGAACCTCCAGGGATGAAAAGAAAGGATAGGGATAAGGAGGATCAGGCTAGATTGGAGATTGAAAATAGCAAGAAGCAAAAATTAGAGAAGGAAGCTATAGTATTAGGTCAGATTAATGAGTACTTTAAGTTGGAAATTGTTGGGGGCTTGGGAACCAATGAACATTTCAAGCTCTCAAGAAGGTCTTGAGAGCCAAAGATTCCAAGTTTGTCTTCCTTATGGAGACTAAACTTCATTGTGAGGGCTGTAAATGAGCTGAGCTTGGTCGAGTAGTGCATGTTTAAACTTGACTTATCAGGAAAAATCAAAAGCTCGAGCTTGTGACAAGCCTAAAAATAGTGTTTGAGCTTGAACTCGTGGGAAAGCCAAAAAGCTTGAGCTTGGCTTGATTAATTATTCAAGCCAAACTCAAGCTTAATATCAAGCTCAAACTCGAGCTCAGGTCAAGTTTTTGAGCTTGAGATCTAAAAAAATTACATTATTAAATGTTTAAATCTCTAAAATTAAGAAAAAAGAAAAAGAAAATAGTATACACATTTTATCATGCATCTAGTCTTACTTATGATTAGCTATTATTCAAATTAATAATTTACATAATTAAATTCATTCATTCATCATTCCCTATTTACAGCTTCAGCAATCGTTCAAAATATAATTTTTACATTCACATTAGATAGTGAAGGACTAGAAAAATACCTGTTTGTAACTATTATGAATGAGAAAATACTAACATATTTCATAACTTTAATTTAGATGATTGATATGGAAGGATCATATGTGGCCTACTTAGTTATTTATTTATTTTTAAATGTAACTATAGTCTAAAGTGGTTCTTGATCAGTTTAAAGGGAAGGAAAAAAATTAAGGAGATAATATAGGTAGTGGTCTCATGTTGGCCATGTCATTATTAAAATATGTGTAATGAGTATATTTAGCTAATACATGTAAACTTATAAATGAGTCTATACTTGAATTGTTGTGTATTAAGCCTAATAGCTCACGAGCTTGTTTATGAACAATTTTTTTTGCTTGGGCTTAGCTTATTTATTAAACGAGCCTACAATTAAGGCTCAAGCTTGGCTTATTTATAAAAAAACAAACAAACATGAACAAGCTTTTTATTGAACCAAACCTGAGTTATTTATGATTAGTTTGGTTCATTTACAGCCCTAATTGTGACATTATGAATAGGTTAAAGCATGACTTTGGTTATTTACAGGGTGTGGCTGTAATGAGTGACAGTAATAGTGGGGGTCTTGCCTTACTATGGAAACCAGAGACATTAGTAAAGGTACATATGTGTTCTCGCTGGTATATAGATGCTTTGGTGGACTGCGAAAACAATGGGGACGAGTGGTGATTAACTGGATTTTATGGACATTTGAACACTAGTAGAAGGAGGAAACATGGGTTTTGTTGGAATTGCTTAGCCAGATCAATCAACTTCTGCGTCTTTGTATTGGTGACTTCAATGAAATCATGAGAGCATCGGAAAAAGGAGGAAATGTACGACCATTCAAACAAATGGACCGGTTATGGAGTGTCATTAATTTATGTGGCTTTCTTGATATGGGTTTCTATGGTGCACCATTTACATGGTTCAAAAATAAATCTGAAAAGGGTAAGTTAAAGATTCGGCTAGACAGGGCATTGGTAACCAATGGTTAGAAGTAGCGTTTTCAAGAAGCTACAGCCTATCATTTATCAGCCTCAACTTCAGATCACTCTATGTTACTCCTCCAGTTGACAAAAAGTGAAAGGCATAGCCATAGGTGACCAACAAACTTTTCCATTTTGAGGCGATGTGATTGCAAGATCCCCGATGTGACTAGGTAGTGACAAATTCTTGGCAAGAAGGGTTGAATAAACTTGGTGGTTCTTAATTCACAAAATGTATTGACAGTTGTCATGATAACCTTAGAGTTTGGAATAAGGTGGAGTTCGGCCATGTAGAGAGGAAAATAGCAGAACTATAGTGATGATAACAGTGTTTGGAGAAACGGGTGACATCCAGAACAACTGATGAGGAGATTAGGGAGACTTTAAAAAACCTTAATCTATGGTTGGATGCAAAGAGTACAGTATGGAGGCAAAGATCTTGAAATACATGGTTGGTTAGTCGGGATCGGAATACCAGCTTTTTTCACGCTAAAGCATCTCACCAGTTCCAAAGAAACACAATTCAGGGGTTGTGTGATGAAGATGGGTCTTGGCAGGAAAGTGATGAGGCTCTGGAACGCATTGCATTGGATTATTTCAACTTAATATTCAAGTCTAATGGACCCATAGATGCAATTGAAGTGGTGGAAGCTATCCAACCTGTGGTGTTTAGATTGATGAATGGGGCTCTTCTTATGGAGTTTAGAGCTGAAGAAGTAACAAAAGCATTAAAACAAATGCACCCAAAGAAAGCTCCTGTTCCTGATGGTATACCTCCTCTTTTTTATCAACATTATTGGTCAATAGTAGGTAATTGTGTTACGCATACTGTTCTTGATTTCCTTAACCATGGGATAATACCCTTAAAATTCAATGAAACCCATATTATCTTCATTCCCAAAATTAAAAACCCAACCAAGATTACTCATTACAGACCCATTAGCCTTAGTAATGTGGTCATCAGGCTTGGTTTAAAAGTTCTAGCTAATAGGTTGAAACTTTTATTCCCAAAAATCATCAATGAAAACCAAAGTACTTTTATGAATAACCCCCTTATCACTGACAATGTCCTGGTTACTTTTGAAATAATGTACCATATTATCCACCAAAAAAAAAAAGTGGAAAGGTGGGGGGGATGGTCTCAAACTTGATATGAGTAAGGCCTATGATAGGGTCGAATGGGGGCGTTTGGAAAAAATTATGCTGAAGATGGGCTTTCATACACATTGGGTTGAAATTATGATAAGATGTGTTCAGTCTGTAACATATGCTGTAAAAATTAATGGAAAGCCTCGAGGCAATATTACCCCTACTAGGGGCTTATGCCAAGGGGATCCCTTGTACCCATATTTTTTTTATTGTGTGCCAAAAGTTTGTCAGCACTTCTTTGTAGGTCAGTTGAGCAGGGAGTGCTCAAGGGAGTTGCAACGTGTGCAAGAGGCCCGAAGATTTCTCACCTCTTCTTTGCAGATGATAGTTTGATTTTTTGTTAAGCTACAGTAGACGAGTCTTCCAATCTGATTTCTATCTTACATATATATGAACAAGCCTTGGGTCAACAATTGAATCGTGAGAAGACATCCCTCTACTTCAGTCGAAACACTCCCCAAGACGTCCAAGATAATATAAAGAACCGCTTTGGAGCAGAGATAATTAAGAAGCATGAAAAGTACCTTGCCTTCCTTCTTTAGTGGGTAAAAATAAGCGTAATACTTTCCATCAATTAATAGACCGGTTGAATAATAAACTATTATGGTGGAAGGAGAAATTTCTATCTAATGCTGGGAAAAGGATTCTCATAAAAACAATTGCACAAGCAATCCCAATATATACTATGAGTGTGTTTAAGCGTCTTGATGTAATTTGTGATGTGATGAGATGACAAGCTTGGTTCGTAATTTTTGGTGGGGTCAATAAAATAAGATTGCTTGGCTAAGTTGGGACAAAATGTGCACTCCTAAAGATGAGGGGGGACTGGGTTTTTGAGATCTTAGAGCTTTCAATCTTGCGTTACTGGCAAAGCAAGGTTGACGGTTACAAACATGTACAAATTCACTAGTCCATAGAGTACTCAAGGCTCGTTATTTTCCTAATGGTGATTTTCTCTTAGCTGAATTAGGGAACAACCCATGATGTGCTTGGCGTATCATTATGACTACTCAATTAGTGGTTCAACAAGGTACTTGTTGGCAGGTAGGCAATGGCCAGTCCATCAATGTTTGAATTGACAAATGGTTGAACCAACCCTCTACTTTTCGCCTTACCTCCAGACCTGTTGCTGTCCTAGATGATGCAAAGCTCTCTTTGTTCATCGACCCATACATCGTAGCTTGGATAATGGACATGATTCAACAATTTTTCGCCCCACAGGACACTGAGGCCATACTAAGCATACCTCTTGATGATGCCAAAAAAAAAAAAAAAAAAACACCAGTGAGCCACACGATACTCGCACACTCGAAATAACACCTGCATAACACAAAAAGAAGACCTAACAGAGAGCATCGGTGTGGTACCGGCCAAATACCCTCCGAAAGTCAAGTTAGAACTTCTCACAACCCTAGAGTGCTAGAGATGGGTCAATTATGCGTACCTTGATTTGTGAGGGTATTGGAGCTTTTATAGTAGTAGAAGGTTGACACCCCTTTCTTGGTGTAGAAGTCTTTTTCTTATAGGAATCCTCTTAAATAGTTCCAAACGTGATGGACAAGACATTTTCTTATAGAGAAGATCTTCATTAATGCGCGTATCTTCTGGAATCCTCTTTGTGCTAGGATTCCATTTACCTTAGGATTCTATGATGGCTAAGTGTGGGTCGCAAGTATTTCCCATCTAGGGTTTCTGGCTGCCACATGGGTGCTCGATCCGTCCCTGTTGCATCCGTTCATGCAGGATCTGTCCATAACAGACCTTGCACACATTTGGCCCGTCCTCTATCGGCCCACGGATGTGGAACCGTCAAGCTCATTTCATGGAGATCCATCAACCTAGATTTTTGCTCTCTTCACCTCAAAATTCAAGACTCCCTAGTGACTGATTGGTGTGGGCTTACATGCCCAAGGGCATGTTGTCAGTCAAAAGTACCTATAAACTAGCAAGATATTTATTTGCCAATGCCATAGATAGCTAAGCTTCCAACACACAAAATAGCAAGCTATTTTGGAAGTCAATTTAGAGACTTAATATTCCTAATAAAATAAAATCTTTTGCATGGATGGCGAGTTGGAATATTCTACCCACCAAAGCAAACCTATGTGGAAGGAACGTTATCAACTCTCCTATTTGTGAAGCTTGTGGAGATGTAGCTAAGAGTAGTGGGCATGTTCTTTGGAATTGTGCTATAGCTTGAGAAGTGTGGGCACTTTCTAAAATTTCTTTCAACTTGGATGGTGATGTTTTTTCTCGAGTTTCAAGAGTTTTAAGATTTCTTATGGCACCTTAAGTTTCGGCAGCGGGTAGATGAGGAATTGCTGGGGTTGGTTTGTACAGTGGCTTGGTGCTTGTGGTTCAGTAGGAACAAAGTGAGGCTTGGTAAGGTGCGATCTCGAGCCTTGGCCATTCTACAGAATCCTTACCATTTATTGGATGAGTTCCAAACAACGAACTTCAAATTAAACCGGCCTGCTTATGATCATGGTTTTGAAACCTGGACCGGACCATGTGGTTCGACCGAAAAAATCTCGAACCATTTAGCTTTACGGTCTGTTTAGGGTGAAGAACCGTTCCATGCAAAAAAAGTAGGGACCTGCATGGACCGCGGTCCAACTGTCCGGTTCTGTGAACCGTGACTGGTTTTTAAGGTTCGGACGGTTCTTTTTTTCTTTTCTTTTTTTCAGCTTTTCCGGTGAATTTTGGCCAATACACCGGTATGAAGTTATGATCAGATCTAGAAGAAATGAAAGAATACGAAGAAGAACAAAGATCAGAAGGAGATCTGATAATTTTAGATCTTGAACAAAGGGATTTTTAAGGGAAAAAAAAAAAGAACTAGAGAAGAAGAAGACAAGTTCCTCAAAAAAAAAAAAAAAAAAAAAAAAGAGAGAGAGAGAAGAGAAGAAGAACACAACGAAATAGGGTTTGCCCTGCTGGTTGCCAATACAGTCGCCGATCACGCCTTCGTCGTCCACTACTGCTTCTTCTTCTTTCTTCTTTTTTTCTTCTTCTATTTCTTTTTTCCGTGGATGGCGATCACTCTGTAACTCCTCTTTTTTGCTGAATGCTATTGTTGTGTTCTCTTTCTTTCTTGTGTTGCTTTGTTACTCCTTTTGAGTTTTGAATTCCTAAGTCCTTCACGTGGCTAACATTGGGATGATGAAATGATTTAATTTTTTAATAAAAGCAAAAAAATTTCAGCCATTAGATTGAGATTTTTTTTTTAGCTTCCCAGCATGATGTGACATGCATTCCCCACGTGGCTAACATTGAAATGATGAAAGGTTTTAAATTTTTAATAAAAGAAAAAAAATTCAGCCATTAGATTAGATTTTTTTCAGCTGCCCGTGACATGCATTGCTAGGTGTATTAAATATTTTAAGTATTTATAAAAAGAGTAATACTATGGCACAAATTATTTTATAATATTTTTATAAAATATTGATGTGGCTAACTTCTTATTAGTTTCATCTAGGCTCACAATTAATATCATATTTTTATTTACTAATAATCCCACACCACATTAGTAGTTTGTAAAATTTTTTGTAAAATAATTTATATCTCCAGCATTATTCTTTTAAGAGTAATGTAGCATCACAATATTTTACACAATTTTTTGCTATAATTTGACACGTGGCAAAGTGTGAGTAATGAAAAAAAAAATTATGGGTCTACATCTCTACCACTCACATTTTGTCACGTTACAAATTGTGGCAAAATTTGTATAAAATATTATGGTACTTATTACTCTAATTTAATTAATATTTACAGTTAAGTATATAATAATTATTAAATAATTATTTCGATTTAAAATTATTAAATAATTTGTTTTATTTATTTGAGTGTCTTTCTAATTCTTATATAATAATAATAATTATTATAATATTTATTTATTTATTTATTTATTTATTTATTATTATTATTATTACAAGTTTAACTCATCAATATATAATAAATAGATATTATATTTAAATTTGCTTAGGATTTGATATTTCTTTTTGTCTTGTAAAAGTTATGATATGAAAATATATATTTGAAATATAGATATTTATATTTAATTGGATTATTTTAGTTAAATTTTCTATTTATACTAATTTAATATATTTATTTATATTAAAATAATTATTAAATTAATTATTACGTCATCACGGTTCGACCTCGGTTCGACCTTAAAAACTTTGAACCTCTCCCTTTTACGGTTCAATGAACGGTCCGGGTTTGAAAACTTTGCTTACGATGACACTGTGAGTGGTAGCCAACGATGGATCCTTGGTTCAAAGTTAATTTGGATGGGGCGACCTTTGCCCAATCTCAGAGACAGTGGGAGTTGATGTTCTTATTTGTGATTTTGTTGGTCGTGTGGAGGCGGCACTAAGTAAAGGACTTTTTGTTCCTTTGGGTCCACCTAAAACTAAAGCTAAAGCAATGGAGGAGGGTATTATGTTTGAATGGGACGTGGGCATTCGTGATGTGGTTGTGGAGAGTGATTCTCAAATTGTCATTTTTGCATTATCGGGGTCTAGTGAACCACTAGTCGGTATTGCCACCATCATTGAGGGAATTTACCAAAAGCCACAAGATTTCAAACAAGTACAATTTTCTCATGTAAAGCGATAGGGCAATCGCCCAGCTCATATACTGGCTCAGTGTGCCAAAAATAATGTTTCATATGTAAATTGGATAGAGGAAAATCCAAGTATGGTTGAGTTTGCTTTGGCTCATGATGTATTGGTTTTATCTTTGTTTCAATAAAGTTACAATATTCTCATTTAAAAAAAAAAAAAAAGAATTTGTATTCCTTTTTAACTATCATACAAAGAAAAGAGGTATTTTATTCAAAAGTTTATTTACTCTTTAGAAAAAGAAAAACAAAAGAACTATAAAAATGATTTTAGAAAACCCTTAATCTAATATGTCAGGAAGTTATTTATATTTGATAATATGACAAAAATATATATTTTGTCCCTATATTTATAGGCCATTTTTATTTAGTTCTTATATTTCATAAGTTTCATTTTAATCTTTGAGTATGTGGGGAACGTTGCATTTTAGTTCCTACCATTAGTAAAATTTGGCAATGTGTTGTGGTCTCTGTCTCTCCTAACTCTTTTTAGAAACCTCTCTCTCCTCGCTTAAGCTATTTGAAGTATGAACAAGTGGGTTTAAATTTACAATCCTTTTCATGGTATGACATCAAAGTGCAATTAAAACCGTATCTTTTTTTTTTCCTCACGTCAATTAATCTCATCAAAAGAAAGTGAAGGCAATTTTAATTGCGTTCAAAATGGAAATGCAAAGTGTCCAAGCAAGCAGCGACAAAATTAAAGGCCATAGTGCAGCCAGCAACGACAAATTTGCCAAAAGATGCATGGCGGTGGCACCACAAACGAAAAAAGATTGCAAACACACAACAAAATGCCAAAGGTTCACGTTCAAAATGACGCCTCACCCTCACATGAATCAGCACACAAAAGTACAGAGCACTGACTTAATTAACCAGGAGAAAAAACACACACACACACACAAATAAAAATAATAATTCGGACAACAATATTTTTCACAATTATATTAGATGATTTACTGTTATGGGAGGATGTTACTTTTTTTTGAATTTATCACATTTTCTCAAATATTTAGATGATCTATTATTGCTGGATCAATATCGTTAACACTATTTACCACTGCCTATGTAGGCGAGTTGGTACCCAGGTCTTGTAATGTCCTGTTGCTCGAGGGTTCAATCCCCCCACACTTACCTAGCAAAAAAAAAACTATTTTTATTATACAATAATCAAAATAAGTCATCACATAATTTTTTTTTTTTATAAGACACATCAATTGTTAGTTTGAAGCAATATTATTTTTACATGAGGTTATTATCACTGATATTATTTTTATTATTTGCTTGCCATGAGATATGTCAATTCTTGTGAAAATATATTGCACATTTAGTATTCTCAAAATATGATGTTTCTCAGTTGTTCTAAATATGAAATTATATAATAATATTAATTTTTTTATTGAATAAGTGGTATTTAGCTTATACAGTATAATTTAGCATGACATTTATTATTATTGTGTTTGTATATGGAATTATGCATTCTACTCTTTTTAAGGAAAATATGATGTGGCAAACTTTTAATGGAGGTTTATTTATTTATTTATTTATTTATAACATTAATGGAGAGTCTAAATATAGAATATAATGCTCAAAATTTAATTAAAAATATAATATTAAGATAAAATGTAAAATTTTGAAACACTCAAACTTATGTAAGGGTCATCAAATAGCCCATGGCCCATAGCCCGACCCAGAAACCCAACGGCCCACCGGGCTAATGGGCGGCCCAGCTCGTTGTTATTGAGGCCCATGGGTAGCCCACTAGCCCAGTGATTCAGGCCATGGGCTAGTTTTTATGCCCATGGGTACCCGGTGGGCTAGCCCAGTAGCCCAACCCGTTGCCCAGCCCGTTGGCCTAACCCATTAGCCCAGTTTAATAACTCATAATTCATAACAAAAATATATAGGAAGTGTATGAAGGATTGATCTTGAGATATCATAGAGGAATTTCTTAAGAGAACTCCCTCAACCATTAAGATATCCAAAGTAATTGTGCTAAACTTAATTTACTAAATATATATTTTTCTAGTAGTCTATCAAATTTGAATTAACCATTTAACCTTTTTAAAAAAAAAAAAAAAAAACTATTTAAAGCCTTAATAAATAAAAAATTAAATAGGTTTTCATCAACAAAACAAAAAATTAAATAGATTTGACTGTAAAATAATTTGTCATTAAGTATTAAATTATTTAATTCTTTCCTTTAAAAAAATAGATTGATTATTTCCTTATAAAAAATTGATTCTTTCTTTATAAAAATAATAAAATAATATGCTAACACAAGCCCATGGGTGACCCATTAGGCTCAACCCGATAGCCCAACTCGTTAAAAACAAAATGGGCATTACCCATGGGCAGGGTCACGGGCTAGGTTTCCTCTTTCGGCCCAGCCCGACCCGGCCCATTAACTAGTTAATAGCCCATTATGCCCAGCCCATTGTGCCCATGGGCTAAGTAAAAATGGGCCGGGCCGGCCCGACCCGGCCCATTGATGACCCTTAAACTTATGTGGTACAATATCTATGCGTATATTGGACCTGAGGCCCAATCCAAGGGCACGAAGTCGTCCGAGGAGGAGTAAATATTGTTAGGGGAGTCCGTGTTAGTAGATAAAGAAGTTAGTTTTGGTCATAAGGGCCCATAAGGTTGGTCTAAGGATGAATGCCTCCTCGGCTAACCAAAGCCGAGATTCGAGTGGGTGGTCTACTGTTCAGGGGAACGTTCTAGGAAATTCTGTTGATACAGATAAGCATTACAGTAACATAGGATAGGGGGGAGTCCTAAAATATCTAAGGAGAAAGCTGCTACCACCGCATTGAATACTCTGCAACTAACTCTTTGGCCATATTAATGTGAAAGTGATACCTGAATAGTGGTTTTCAGCCTTACAGCTACTACACAAAGGTTTCAGGAAGGTACTGATGGACAAGTATCAACACCAACCATCTGGCCTGCACGTGGAGGGTAGAGATGAAAAGGAAAGATAGTATAAAAGAAGAAGGAGGCAATGAGAGTAGAGGATCAAGAAACAAAGAGAAAAACACTGTAGCAATAAAAAAACTGACTTTGTAGTCAAACTTGAAAGAAATATATAAGAACTGATATTCTTGGATTGTGCCAAGGACGATTTTCTTTAGATTAAATTAATTTATCTTACCTTTCTTGTTACTTGAATCTATTATATTTGTTGTTCAACTCATTAAAACCCAGTTTTCCAACCCACTCTCTACAAATTCATTGTATTGGGTTTTTTGGGCCTAAGTTCATTCATCACTTGGGTTAAGGACCCAAATTGCGTCCTTACAGTAACCAATTGCAATTCACGGAAAAGTTCAACATAATATGATATTTCCCCCTCTTCTTCTTTTTTAGAAACATATTTCTCCTCTTTTATTAATATTATTTGTTGGTTCAAATACAAAAATTGATAATAATGATAGAATTGTGTTGTATATAGAATTTAGGGGTGTCAATTCAAGTTAGCGTGTCATGTCAAGGTAGGGGTATTCGACTAAATGGCTTAACCCGAACCCGACCCATTTAATAATCATGTCATGGTCCTTTAACCCTAACCCGACCTGTTAATAAGACAGATTGACCTAACCCAACCCACTTGACACGTTTAATAAACGAGTCATGTTGGGTTGACATGAATGTAACATAACTCATTTCAACTTACATAATATTATATATAACATCCATCTAGAAATATATATATTTTTTTTAAATCCCAAAAGTAGTGTATTCACTTTAAGTCTTTAACCCATATTCAAAATAATGTAGTTCAACAAAAATATAACATCTATTTAGAAATAAGTTTTTTACACTCCAAAAAAAGTGCATACACTTCAAATCTAATTCAAAATAACATAGTTCAACAAAAATATAATATCTTCAGGGTTTGTAAAGTTTCAATTACCAATTATATCCCTTGTAAGTTTTTGTAATTACTCACTTTTTTTTTTTTTAATTTAAAATATAGGTTGGATATAAAAGGTATTTGACAAATTTAAAATAAAATGAATATATATTTGTTATACGAGTTAAATGGGTTATTTCGAGTTAACACAATTAAATTGGCGTGTCAAATGTTTCTATTGCATGTTGACCCCCTTATGATGCATTTCTTATTGTGTTACTTACAGGTTGACCCGTTTATGACCTAAACCCGTTAAGGCCCAACCCTAACCCGCAAAAACCCGTGTTGGGTTCATGTTGTGTTCACGGGTTGGGTCAAACATTAACACTATTAGAATTATATAGTATTGCATTATGTATTTATTATGACTGTTGTATATAGAACTATATATTATACCAATTAAAGAAAAAAATGAAGTGTCAAAATTTTAATAGAGAGTTTAAATATAGAATAAAATTAGAATTTAAATTAAAAATTATATATCAAATTAATGGCTAGCACAGTTGTGAATTATAAACAACAGATTTTATATTGTATTATAGAAATATTATATATATTATAGTATTAAAAAAAAAAAAACTTAACAATTGAATAAATTTATAAGCATACTTAATTTTATAATACATTAAGGTGATAAATTGTGAATTGTTTAACATAATATGATATTTGCCCTCTTTATTTATTATTTTTATATACATATTTTCCTCTTTTATTAATATTATTAGTTGGTTTAAATACAAAATCTAATAATTATGATAGTTATTAATAGTCATTTATTAGAATTGTGTCTGTGTTTGTATATAGCATTATATATTGTTGCATTATTATGCATTTATTATCACTACTGAGATGATAAATTGTTATTAATTTGAGGAAATTTATTATGCCAACTCACAAGCCACCACTTCAACAAGTCTTTCTTTTTTTTTTTTTTAAAGAGATAGTTTTAACTTAATTATGGGGTAGGCTCACGATGATTACTTTTTATCACCAGATCAAGACATCAAATAGTTTTTGGTGTAGGCAAGCTTTTTATTATTAGATCAAAATATCAATTGATTTTTGATATAAACAGGAATCATTCGACCATAAAATACTTCACCAGTTCATAGGGAGGAAGTCAGGATTATTGCTTTGGGGGGCCAAAATTGTACCCAGTATTGTAGCGATTTCTCTTTTAAAGTACAAAATCAAAGAATCCGATAAATTTAAAAAATCTTTTATTTTGTTGTAAACCTAGTTTTGACAATATTTAAGACTAAAAATGTTTGTTTCATAATTATAATAAAAATTGAAAAGCTAGATAGAAGTACAATTATTCTATACAATATTCTTCTTGGTGAAAAATTCAATTAGTATTTTTATGTAAAAAGATTTAAGACATACAAGCACGTAGACAAAAGATAACAAGCACTCAAATACTTCTTTGGGTGAAAATGTAACACATCACTCACAACTTAAAGTCTCAAACTTTTAACTTTGGGTCTCAAACATGAAACAAGCAAATTAAAATACTAAACACATATAAGTCCGGTGATTATTTTAAATTTAAAAATTTTTGAGTAAATTTTCAATATGAAATGACTAATTTAATATTTTGGAAGGCCAAATATAAAATTTATGTATCTAATCTTTTAAACATATATATTTATATATGCTAATTTTTTTAAAAAAAAAATATTGGGGGCGATAATCTCCCAAGGCTCACACATACCTCTGTTCCTGCTAGTTAAAGACTTTACTAATTAAATTAACCGAAAAACAAGAAAAACAAGTCAAATTTGTTTATTATGGTTGTAACAAATTAGTAAATTCCTACTGTAAAAAAAAAATGCTGAAAAAAATGAGTAAGAGACACTAATTTTAACATAATTTTATATCACAACTTGCCTGAAGAATTTTAATTAGTTAGAGTGTGTCAATGTACCGTATATTCCAATCAAAACTCATCAGGTAGTAAATTGTAGCACAAAATTGTATCAAAGTTACTGGCCCAGCGTTACTTAAAAATGTTGTATCACTCGCACTGTCAACACAGTCTCTCACTATAAGGTCCACTTCATGGGTGCCACTTGTAACAACAATACAGCCATTCTAGACCCTTCAAATCCTATCCCCTCCGCACGTGTCAACCATTCACCATCCTGATATTTTCTCCACCCCACTCCTCCTTAAAAACCCTCTTTACTTCCATATTATCTTAACAACCTCAGACACTCTCTCTCTCTCTCTCACGCACACAAACAGATCCTAAGACGCTCTGTCGTTTGTAAGTCTCATTGAAAATGGCAACCATGGCTTCCACTCTCACCTCCAAGCCTCAAACCCTCGCTTTCTTCGACTCCTCTTCCTTCCATGGCACCCCTTTGGCCCCACCTTCCTCTCTCCGTGTCCATCAACCCGCCAAATCTTCCGTGGCCCCACATGCAATTTCCATGTCCGCTTCTCCTCCGCCGTACGATCTTAAAGGCTTCGCCTTCGAGCCCATCAAGGAGTCCATCGTCTCACGCGAGATGACACGTAGGTACATGACTGACATGATCACCTACGCCGATACCGATGTGGTCGTGGTCGGTGCTGGCTCAGCTGGTCTCTCATGCGCTTATGAACTGAGCAAGAACCCATCCGTACAAGTGGCTATTATCGAGCAATCTGTGAGCCCTGGTGGCGGTGCATGGCTCGGTGGTCAGCTCTTCTCTGCTATGGTACGTAAATCTCAACATATCATATTTTGCATGTTTTGGTTTAAGAGTTAAAATGATAAACGAATCCCAAGTATTCTTTTTATCGGTTCATATTGGGTTATTGGAGGTGTATAGATTAAGAAAGATACGATTTTTATTTAGTTTTAATTTATTTGCATATGGGTCTTTTGGGTGGTCCATTTGAATAATGGGCATGATGCAATTTTTATTTAGTTTTAAATTAATTTGTTTATGGTTTGTTTATCCGATTGTTTATGTTAAATAATTGATTAGAAGCTTTACCAAAAAAAAAAAAATGATTAGAAGGGTTAGGTGGGCCCATCTCAGTAGGAACTGTCGATAAAAGAGCTTTGAATAAAGAGATGAGATTCACGAGCTAAACTAACCAGAACGAGACTATTAATTACTACTTATTTGTGTGTGTGGCTTTATGTTCATGTTTGGCAAGCGAGTAATGCTATCGGACACTAAAATTTTCATAATTTTTGTTCGCAATTGTTGATCTGGCAAGTTGTGGCTGAAGCAACGTTTTCTTTACACTAGCCAATCACTTGCACCACTTTGCCATATCACGTGAAGAAGATTCTTGAAATTTTGTGTCCCTAATAAATGAACATAGAGAGAAGAAAGTCAGAAAGATGAGGCAAAAATTTAATTGCTTATGATGTTTAGTCGTCAAGGGAAGAAGGAAAATTTTCCTTTCCTTTTCACTTCTCTTGAATTTGCTGGTGAAAGGAAAAAGAAAAGAAAGAAAAGGAATGAATAATGATAATTATTGATCTCTTCGTACAATTAGATACTTATTATTTACGACTCTGATAAGAAAACAAGAGTGTCTCTTTCAAATGATTATTTTTTTTTAAAAAGAAGAAGTTATTATTCAAATATTTAAGTGAAGTGTGTGGCTGAATTACTCAAATAAAATCTGTCCCCCAAATTTATACTGTTATGATTTATGAAAGATTTTAGCTTTAATTTTATACTAAAATTTTCTAAATAGGTTGTACGCAAACCAGCTCATCTCTTCCTTGACGAGCTTGAAGTTGAGTACGATGAGCAAG
The DNA here is from genome assembly GCF_002906115.3 of Quercus suber. NCBI lineage: Eukaryota > Viridiplantae > Streptophyta > Magnoliopsida > Fagales > Fagaceae > Quercus > Quercus suber. The sequence continues at coordinate 653,852 of NW_027071804.1, read as the reverse complement.
ACAACTATGTTGTGATCAAACACGCTGCTCTCTTCACCTCAACCATCATGAGCAAGCTCTTGGCTCGCCCCAATGTCAAGCTCTTCAATGCGGTGGCAGCCGAGGACTTGATTGTGAAGGAAGGAAGAGTTGGTGGGGTGGTGACCAACTGGGCCTTGGTGTCCATGAACCACGACACACAGTCATGCATGGACCCCAATGTCATGGAGGCTAAGGTGGTAGTGAGCTCATGTGGGCACGACGGGCCATTTGGTGCCACTGGGGTCAAGAGGCTCAAGAGCATTGGGATGATTGACAGCGTACCTGGAATGAAGGCACTGGACATGAACACAGCTGAGGATGCCATTGTGAGGCTTACTAGGGAAATTGTGCCTGGGATGATTGTTACTGGGATGGAAGTTGCTGAGATTGATGGAGCTCCAAGAATGGTATGTTATTTCTTTTATATATTCTGTGTCTATAAGCTTATAATATGCTTAAACTTTGTTTCTGTATGCCTAGTTGTAACATTCAGAATTGATACTCATCTTAACCTTGTTGCATATGGATGCCATGTTCTAAGATATGAAAATAGAAGATGGGATATAATGCAAATAGATGTAGTCCCAAGTACATAATTGCAGAAGGCCCTTTTTGTTCTTATTCTCTTAGATATTTTGTTACTAATGTAATGGTATGAGAAAGAAATGATGGGGAGGCTTGACCCTTTAAGGAAATTATGAAGGTAATGAAGAGAGAGAGAGAGAGAATAAAGGCAATTACATTGGACCCAACTTAATATTGACAACCTCAATGATAGAGGGCGCTGACCCAACAGCAATTAGAGAGATATGTGAGTGCCACAGTATGGTTGCCTGAAGTTTTCTTTGTAGCAAGAGCAGGTGGTCCATTCATCATTCTAGAATTATCTTCTCCACTCCCCACCACCTCCTTTTGCTGCTAAGCTTTCCCTTTTCCTATAATTGATTTTCAAGCCACCAACAAAACTTTAGGAAGCCGAAGGGCTAGACTAATCAAATTTAGCTAGTAGAGCAAAAACTGAGTCACAGCTCACAATAAAGGTCTCATGTCAATGTGGTCTCTTTTTGGCTTATCTCTCCAGTGATCGTTTGAAAATTTTGTCATATATGTTGTGAAATGAAGTGATGGAAAACCCAATTAAAATGAAGCAATAATTCTATTGAAATGCCACTAGGAAGAACAAAAAGATTTGCCTTTTGAAAGGGAATGCATGGTCCTCAAAGTTTTGTCTTTTGAAATGCCACTAGCTAGGAAGAGCAAAAAGATTGCCTGCAATATTGATGAAAGTGATTTATTTGTAATTGCAATTTCTTTTTGATAATGCAGGGACCCACATTTGGTGCCATGATGATCTCAGGGCAGAAAGCTGCCCACTTGGCCTTGAAGGCACTGGGACTTCCCAACGCTCTGGATGCAGGAGCCATCCAACCGGAGTTGATTCTAGCTGCCGCAGATTCTGCAGAAATTGCAGAAGCCTAGAATCAAATTTTAGAGTTTTTAATAATAATAAAAATATATGTGCCGGAATAAAATACAGTTCATAGGAATGAGTTTGTGGTGTGGTGGAGTGAGGATGATGTTTATATGGTGGGCTTTTCTTCTTTTGGTACTTTATGGCTTTGGAACTTTTAATGCTAGCATTTAGCATTTAGCTTTATTTACTTCTTGTATGCTTCTCGCTTGGCTAGAGACAAAAGTATTATTTTCTGGATAGTCCTTGGCCATCTTCTCCTTTTTCCTTTTCAATGATTTGGACCTTCTCCTTCATGTGCTAGATGATCCCATGATTTGTGCTAGAAATCATACAGTTTACGTTTTGCAGGAACAGTACACATGATGAGATAATGGTCATTGATTCAGTGTGTTTAGGTGTATGATACAGTTTGCTTAATGTGTTATAGATGACTCCAAATCAGTGGTTGAGAAAAAATCATCCAAAACCGTGATCATCTACAAATAAGAAATTAGAAGCTCAAATTGTCATCAGGGTATAGACTTTGATGTAGAAAGTCTTGTAATTTCGTTGAGCCATTATGAGTAAGTACTTTTATTAACTCACCTAGTCATCGGTTACCTGTAGTTTCACTGCTAATCCTAATGATTGATAGCAATTAGCTTTTGGAGAGGGTTTTTTTCTCCGCATCATCCTCTTACGGTTTTTTTAAAATGGGAGTCAAGGCGAATGGGTGAGAATTATGAGGGGGAAGTCGGGCAGCGTTAGGATCAGCTTTACTGTTCGGTGGTTTTGTCGACCCACATTAATCACAAGCGCATCCAATTGAAGATTGACTCAACCTTAACAAATCTAAACAAAATCTCATCGTAAAATAAAGGAAAAAAAAAAATTATCATGAGATGAATACTTATCAACGAAGAAGTGCAAATGGGTGGGGAAGGGAGTACCTAAACCATTAGGTTATCAACGTAGTGGTGGCTTTAGAAATATTTTAGAAATAATTTGAGTATATCAACGTTACCCCAAAAAAAAAAAAAAAAAAAAAACTTAAATATCACTAAGAAACTTAAATGATATAAAATCTAATAAAAAAATAATTTGAATATATCAACATCACAAAAATAAATACACACACATTTAGTATTTCAATTTTTTTCTATTATCAAAGAGAAAATGAAAAAAAAAATGATAATAGATAAAGTGAGAACTAAGATTGCTGAGATAAAAGCAATAAAGTGAGTCTAAAGTGATATTAGAAAAGAGAAAAATTGAGAGAGAGAGAGAGAGAGATATGATATTTGCTACAGTTGCAAGCCAAGTAAAAAGAGTAAAATTTGTTGTAACTATAAAGTCATAGCGAGCATAATCTTGTTTTTGTTATTTGGTCACTTATTGTTATTTGGTCTAATCTTGTTTTTGTTTGGATAATTTTTGTTGTTAGTTGGGCTAATTTTTATTGTTATTATATAAGCCATTTTTTGGGGTTTAAGGGGTTAAGAATTATGTTTGGAAGGCCAAAATTATTTGACAAATTATTATTGATAGATAGAAAAGTAATGTCAGTAATGTTAGTATTGAGCCCAAATTATTGTGAAAATGTTGTAGAGGTAGCATTACTCTTATTTTTGTTGAACCCAAATTGCTATGATTTTCAAGTCAGGGTGTTCAAAATTTTTATGGTGGTTAGAATAGGTTAGTTTAGCATATAATTTTTTTTTTTTTTTGGTAAGCATATATATACATTTTTTTGCAAGTTAGGGTGGTCACCTTTGTATATATGTAGAGCCGAGCAAATGACTTTGCCATCTAAGCATGATCAAAACATGGGATAGGTTCCTAAAAAAAAAAAATAAACATGGGATAGTGACATTTTTAGTATGAATGATAAGAGGCTGTTTGGCCACCTTTTTTTGGTTACTCAATTTCTGTCACTCAATTTTCATCACTCATCACTCATCACTCATTTCTCATTTTTCATCACTTATCACCCATCACTCTAAAATTATTACCCGTTTGGCTCCATCTTTTTCATGCCATCACTCAAATTTTTTCACACTATTTGTGGGCCCCAGCTCTGTCACTGGCGCAGCTTTTTTATTTTTTTTTATTTTTTATTTTTTTTTCAGTACCCCCAAGCCCGAACCAGTGAAAGAAGAAAGGAAGAAAAAAAATACCCAGATCACCGAACCCAGGAAAAGGAAAAAAAAAAAAAAAAAAACCAAACCCAGAACCAACGTGAAAAGAAAAGAAAAGAAAAAAAGAAAAGAAAGGAGGATGGAAAAGAAACCCAGAAAGTGAGAAGAAGAAGAAAAAGAAGAAGAAGAGCAGGTCTGTCCGTGAAAGACAAAAAGAAAAGATAAAAAAAAAAAAAAGAGAAAAGAAGAAAAAGAGGGAGCAAATTCTGACTATGGGACCGGTTTGTAATGGTATTTACAATTTTGCCATTGAAAATTGAGAATTGAAAACTGAAAACAGCCAAAAGTTGTTCTCAGTTTCCATAACTCATAACTCAAAAAGTAGAGAATTGAGTATTGAAAACAGAGTTATGGAAATAAAGTATTGGTGTAGGCAAATGAGTATTTTGTTATGGATCCCACCATTTTTGAGAATTGAGTTATGAAAACTGAGAATTGAGTCATGAGAATGAGTCATCCAAACAGCCTCTAAATATTCCCTGTCCATATGATCTATCTTGCCTTGTGTTAATTTTTTCTGCCTTGAAGAGGTGATCAGGCGGGGATAGATTTTGTTTGTCCCGACTCGTTGTTGTAAACACAAAATTCTCGAGTTTGAAAATCAAACAATTGAAAGTGCTTCACAAATATAAATTTGTATTTATATAATGAGTGACTACAATTCTTCGTTTTAATTCTTTTACATAAGAAAGATCATCTGATTCTATCTCTCATAGTCTTGACTCGAACATGAAATTTTCTCTATTTTGGTTGGAAGATGGATCAAATGGTGTTCAACGAATAACTAGTTTTGAACTTGTTAGAGATTTGTTGTTCTTCGAGTTCTTTGAATATTCTTCGAGTTCTTTGAAGATTCTTCAAATGCAAAAGGCTTTTGGATTGAAATTCTTCAAGGCTTTAGAGGCTTGATCAATAGAACTTCAATGATTTTTTGAAGATTTTGGAGGTTTTTGATCTTGATTCTAATAAAACTTCAAGTTTTGGAAGAAAGATTTGAATGAATTTCTTCGAGTGATTTTTAGGCAAAAATTCGCATTTGAATGGAAGTTCTTCAAGGCTTTAGAGGCTTGAACAATAGAGTTTCAATGATTTTTTAAAGTTTTTAGAAAATTTTGAGCTTGATTCTAATAAAACTTCAAGTTTTGGAAGACAGATTCGAATGAATTTCTTCGAGTGTTTTTTAGGCAAAATTTTTCAAAGTTTTGACTTCTAAAAAATTTGGTGAAGAAAGTTTCTGGAGGTTTATGAGCTTGATTCTAATAAAGCTTCAAGTTTTGGAAGAAAGATTTGAATGAATTTCTTCAAGTGTTTTTTAGGCAAAAATTCGCATTTGAATGGAAGTTCTTCAAGGCTTTAGAGGCTTGATCAATAGAGTTTCAATGATTTTTTGTAGTTTTTGGAGGTTTTTGGGCTTGATTCTAATCAAACTTCAAGTTTTGAAAGACAGATTTGAATGAATTTCTTCAAGTATTTTTTAGGCAAAATTTTTCAAAGTTTTGACATCTAAAAAATCTGGTGAAGAATGAGAGGGGGTGTGCCACAATCTGTAGTGGATTAGGTTGCAAGAGCTAGGACTTGAACCTTTGAGTTGTTATGAGGCTTTCAAGAGTTTCCTACCATTGAGCCACAACTTCTTTTTAATCTTTTTAAGTTAGAACCCAAACTTTTTTATTGGGTAGAGTAAAACTCTTTTCAAGATGTCCAACTCGTAACATAGGACAGGTTTTTGAAAGGTCCACACATATGCTAGGATGTGTGTTTTTACATAGGAGATCTCCCATTCAATAATCGACATGATTAGAACTTCTAGTCATCAAAGAGATAAAGACTTCTTTGTTGATGACTCCATGTGAACAGTAAGGGTAAATTCTATTAATATATTTTAAGGTTTGGGCTAATACTAATCAGTTTTAAGACATTTCAAAACTAGGGACCAATTTGGTCCCTAAACCCAACTTGGTCTTTAAGATAGTTGAGAAAAATGACTAATGGATGATAGTGTGTAGAGACTAAATTGGCTTTAAGGATAAAATTGGTCAGTTTTGAAATGTATTGAATCTGGTTAGCATTAGCCCAAACCTCAATATGTATGTTAATGAAATTTTCTCTAACAATAATAATGGATATTGGATGAGATTTTTTAACAATACTAGTTTCAAGTTTCAACCAGAGAACTTTGTTTCCTAGTCAGACTACTGTTGGTTCTAATAGGGATCAAACAGAGAACCACAGACATTGATAGATGAAAGTCACAAAGAAAGATCAAATATCAGCACTCTCCAATATATATCTTGATCGTGCTCTTGCATTCTCTTACAAGAAATCCAATTTATCTCCAAATCTAGATTAGAGTACTAAGTAATATAGAAGTCGAATGTCTGTGAGAACTATAAAAGCAGGTCTATGCCATGCAAACCCACCGAATTTTTTGTTTTCGAAAGCGAGTACTACAGGTACGAGGGTCTTCTTCTGTTATTGTCTTCTTTCTTTGCTTTGAGATTCTTCGAGTTCTAATATACTAATTTCTTCTAAGTTTTGCCACTCAAACCAAATTACTCAGGTTAAGTTTTTATAAATCTAATTTCAATCTAATGACACATCAGAAGGCTCAAAACCAATCATTAGTCAGTAATAAGATCTCTGAACAGCCCCTACATGGTCCCAAAAAAAAAAACAATACAAATATAATGTTTTTCACAACATTTTTCACAATTACTGATATATCAAATACTATTTTATTTTTGCATAGGTTTAATACTAAGACTATTTTTGTTATACATCAATCATAACTAATGGTAAAGAAATTTTCAATAGCTGCTAAAGAAATTGTGAAAAAATAGTGTCCTAGTACACTTACTGATGCCTTAACAAGTCCATAATTCTATAAACGTCAATGCTTATCCGACTAATCGTTTGCTAAAAGAAAAGGGTTTTGCTACTAGTCGTAGAGAAGCCATGTCATATGCATGTATACTATACATGTGGACCGTGTATCAAAACGACACCGTTTCAGCCCTGTTTTTCCTTTTTCCTTAACTTCTTCGACATTGTTGATTGTGTCTCCCTCTGAAACCGTCGCTCTCTCACTTTCTTCTCCAACACTTTCCTAAGGTGCGTAAATGTTCGCCAAGTTTGAATTTTATTCTAAACAATTTTGTTTTGTTATTTTTTAAATAAAAATTAAAATCAGAAATAAAATTATGAAACCCTAGCCTCTCCGTTTGGTTCCCGAGAAATTAAAAGGTCAGCCCAAAACTCAAGTTGGCCGAAATTCTCGTTTTGAACTCTAAATTTTTCTTTTTTATTTTCGTGTATTTTCTCAGAAACCAAACGAAGCATAAGTCGATCTGAGTCAAAACTCTATTTGTAGATCCTATTTATTTTTAATTTTCCAGCTTCAAATAATAAGAATTCTAAATTAATCTTTGTACCCAAAAAAAAAAATTGAATTTTTAATTTGATTTATTTTCTGAGGAATCAAACGCAGTGTAACTGTTCCATTCGCTTTTCCAAATCTTGAAATTGTATCCATTTTCTTCTTATCAATTGCTTCATAGCTTCGTTTTGAGTAGTTATTGATTTTTGAAATCCTTAGCTAAATTTAGCTGCTAAATAATGAAATATAAAATTAGCTAGTCAATCTTAGGTGGAAAAGTATGAAAGTTTATTGGGTAATTGATGTTTTAGTGAAAGGGGGTGTTAAATTTGTTTGCATAGTTTTTGAAATTGCAAATCTCTTCAATGTATACGTGAGCGTGTTGAATTTTTATATGATAGGTCTATATGTGGGCTCATTGTATGAAATTTTATTTTGTAATAGATGTTTAGTGAAAGGGGATGTTAAATTTGTTTGCACAGTTTGCAAAATTGAATATCTCTTCAATTTATAAGCGACCGTGTTGGATTTCTATATGTGGGCTCATTGTATGAATTTTTATTGTGTAATAGTAGATGATTAGTTAAAAGGGATGTTAATTTTGTTTGCACAGTTTATGAAAATGGGTATACAATTGACTATTTTGGATTTTTATATATTGGGTCTATCTATGGGCTCATTGTAATGTTGTTAATGGCAGCTTGAGATTTAAAGAAAGATGGAGGACCTTTTTGTTGGGATTCTTACTATGCTTCTTATTGTTGTGTTAATTCCACTCTTCCTGTGGAAACGCCGTCGGGATTCTCAATCACAAGATGAAAATGAAGAAGAGCGCGAGGTATGGTTTCCTCCTCTTCATGTTAAGCTTGTTTTATAGTTTTAAGTGTTTGATGTTTGATGTTTGATGGAAGATTAGAATTTAGAAGTCTGTGGAATTATGGCTTTTCTCTTGTTCCACTGTAAGCTTTCTATTTGATCTTTTAATCTGTTATGAAGTTTAGGTTCCAAGGAGGGAAACAGTTGTACGTGCTACTGGTGCTCGTAGAATGCGTCGGAGACCTGCTGCTGGAGCTAGCACATCAACAGCTGCAGCAGCAGCAAGTGTTGAAGGTTTGTAGAGTGGTGAATTTGATGTCTTTTTTCTTTTTGTTTCCACTTCTGTAAATGAGAAATGGTATGATTTTTGTTGTTGCTCTTGGTACTGTTATGTGAAGTTTTGAACTGTTTTTCTCACATTAATTGGATAGATGGTTCTAATTGAATTGTGAATTCAATGAATACTCTACAGTGTCTTATGTTGGGCACTCAAGAAATAGTATGTCTTCAGATATTTGGTTTTTGGGTGGGATAATTAGCAAGACAGGGAAGGACCAAAAAGGGAATTAATGTAATGTGAGAACATTGAGGTTGAAGTAAATGGGGATCTTATGAGGCAAAGACAATTGAGAATAAATTGTATAGTTCTGCATGGCCTATGACTGCTCTTTAGAGGTCTAATTGATTTATCTGTTCATAGATTCTTCAAACTTGAGGGCAAGACAAGGACATTGATAGAGTCAATTGAAAAGATATTTTTGCCTGTTCTAAGAGACGTTATATGGTTGACCTATGCCATAATTGAGTTGGGTTGAGATGGAAATTTCTCATGAGGCTGTCATCATGGCATTCTTCCACAAGTAATGGAAATTCACACAATTTGAAGCTTCATTACTTGTGCTGGTCAAAGCATTTACTGTCTTAGGTCATTATTACAAAGTTTTATGTAAGTACTATATAAAACAAAAAATTTACGTATGGTGTTTCTTCTTTCAGTTCTTTTCCTGATTTACTTGATTTTTGTACTTTTATTGCCTTTTAGTTTAGATATCTGCTGGCATCATAGCACACTGCCTGTGCACTTTGTTTCACTGTACTTTTTCATCTTATTTCTATGAAGTTTTTTACTAATATAAAAAAAAAAAATTATATGGAAGCATTTATAAGTTGCAAAAGCATGCATATACTGGTTATTTCTGATCCTAGGTGTCTTATAGGACTTGACTTTTGCTTTCCATGTCTACCTTATGTATGTTGGAAATTTGGTGTTGTATTGTGAAGTAATCATTCATAATTTGAATGCAGAAACTGCTGATGAAAGTGATGAAGAAGTTGTTGCGGGTGAGTATGAGGCCAAAGCATCAACAAAAAAGGAAAAGAAACGGCAAGAGCGTGAAGCACAGCGCCAGGTACATTTTCTGTCCCTGTTCGTATTTCTTTATTTATTTTTATCTATTTAATTTATATAACTTTTTTAATTATTTTTTTAATCTTTATACATGGTTTTCAGCTATTATTAATCTTTAACTTGTCATCAATATTGTGGTTATGGGCAAGTAATCCTTGCTTGCCATAGCTATCTTCCCTTAGATCTAATGATAGTCTAATGAACAGCATTAAGATTTAGAACCAGAGCTATCTTTCCATTGTCTTGATTGAGGTTTGAGGTTTAAGTTTTATGGGAATCAGAATGTTGTGGTAGCTAAGTAATTCTCGAATTTCTCATTAACTGGTGAGGATCATGAATGAAATTAGCTTCTGAAAACATTGGAAGTATTAGCCTTTTAAATATTTAAATATTTAATATTTATTTGAAGATAAATGGGTACTTGGTTTGGGTGAACTGTGTTTCAAATCTATATTTGTATAATCAGAATCTTCTTGTTCTGAGTTCCTCATGATTGTTATGAAGGCTGAACAAGCTGCAAGAGAGTCAAGGCTAACTAAACAGGACCGGTATGCAGAAATGCGAAGGAGGAAGGATGAGGAACGTGAGGCAAAGGAGCGTATGCTGGTAAGTGATCATTTCCTTTGTGTGTGTGTGTGTGTGCGCGTGTGTGCACATGTGGGAAAATTTGGGATTCCTTGTTGAGGAATTTTGCCATGGCTCATATAGGAAGAAGAAGCCATGGCTCGAAAGGCCAGGGAGGAGGAAGCTGCTGCATTAGAGTTTGAGAAGTGGAAAGGTGAAATTTCAATCGATGCTGAAGGTACTACAGAGAATGAAGTGCAGGATGGAAATCAGGACATGCTTTCTCATTTCGTTGAATACATAAAGGTAATCTTTAGTCCTGGACTTGATAGATTCCTCTTGGAGACTTTGTTCTCTATTTCATGATGAGCATACAAGTTTTATAATTGTAGCCCAAGATTTATATTTGTATGTGTTAGAAACCTTTAATTACAAACTCAGTCTCTTTAATTAATAGTTTCATACGATAAGTAAATATATTTCACAAGGGTTAAAAATACTTTTTTTCTTATTGGTCAGTTACACATGCACCTAGTGAGTCTTGAACCCACAACCTTACCCTCCACGTTGGTCTTACAAGGGGAAGAGGTGCCATTTGAGCTAGAGTGCATTGACAATAAGTGAGTGTTGAAAGTACTTAAGGGATAGGGAATATTTACTAACATATGCAATAATAATGTTTGGACTCACTTTACAGATATGTCAAAGGATGATGAGCAGATTTTTATGTTTTATTTTTTATTTTTCAACCTGTTTGATGTGATCTTGCAGAACCACAAATGTGTTCAATTGGAAGATATTGCTGCAGAATTCAAGTTACGCACTCAGGTATTCTCTATCTGCCCTTATGCTTCTAGATGCTGTAATCGATATGTTTCTATTGGACAGTGAAGATGAATTGAGATTTCACTCTCTTTTCAAGCAATTAATACCCATGTTTTGTCTGTCCAACTAGTCTTTTAAGGTTTCTCTTGTAGGTCTGCATCTGTCTATCAACACAAGAGATAGGGATAATGCATTGTGGTTTGTGTTGTCTCATTGCTTTGTTTTACACAAAATTTAGCTTTCTAATTTGCAATTACAACTTTTGGTTGATGCAGGAATGTATCAATCGGATCACCTCCCTGGAGAGTATGGGTATGTATTGTCATGTCTTGTCACATTTCCTTTTTGTTGTATTGACTATCTTGTTTCAAACAATCAATAGAGCCTTTTTGAAACTTTTGCAATCAAAGATAACCTAAATTTCTTTCTCATTTTAGAATCTCGAAGGAGTTTTCTATCATATGAAATATATAATGTCTAAAACCTGCTTTATAATTTTTCCATGTAAAATTTAACTCCCCTTTTCTTCTTGCACCTATTTGTATAATCGAACTTTATAAAGAATGCAGTTTTCTATGTTCTCTTTTATGTTTGGCCTATTCTCATTTGATTGTTTTGTAGTTTTCTCTCTGTTCTTGGGCATAGTCTTAGAGTTTCTGTTTTCTTTATAATTCTTCTGCATAGAATATTGTGTTTTGTAGTCTCTATTATCCCATGTGTTGATCCAGATTTTATGTTCCCATTATGTTTTGGGATGTGACCATCATACGCCCCTTCTACCTCCACAATCCGGCTTTGATTTTTTGAACAAATAGCTCCTTTTTTATTTATTTATTAAAAAAACTCTCTTTCCTTGTGAATGTTCGTGCTGTATGATGTTTCTTCCGTGAATCTTTCATTTACTTTGGTTTAATCCTCGGATTGTTGGTTTTTGTAAATGAATAGTATTCTTATCATTTCAACTGCCTATTCACCTTATTGTCTAGTCTAATAATAGATAAATCAAGTAGTTTCAGGTGGTCTCAGGTCTGTTGCCCAAACAGTCGTTCTCTTTCCAATATCCTAAAATTTCTCCTCTGTTTTCTCATTAAGTTGTCAAGTATATCCAAACCACCTCATTCATAGACAGATAGAAAGGAAAATAAAGAAAGACATCCACCATGCGCTGGTTGTTTCATACCTTAAGTCATACTCCTTTTGTGCATGTATTTTTTGACACTGAATCATGTTTTATTAAGACAGTGCAGTTCTGTTGTTGAGGATTTTGATGTTGGATTTGGTGTTTGTCTTAGGGCGACTTTCTGGTGTGATGGATGATAGAGGAAAATACATATACATCTCACAGGAAGAAATGAAAGCTGTTGCTGACTATATCAAGCGTCAGGGGAGGGTTAGCATTTCACACTTAGCTAGTAAGTCCAACCAGTTCATTGATTTGGAGCCAAAAGCCCAGTTTGTTGAGGAAATCAGCAACGTGGAGGAGATCAGTGTCTCTTGACCCAAGTGTATCTATGTCATAGATTTATAGTAGTGGTACACCAAGTGCATAATGAAAAAGTAAAGTGGCTGTTATTTGCTTTTGTGTACATGCCTTCTACATGATTAACAACACACACATCTTTTGCTGCGAAGAAATGCAATAGTTTAACACTAGGAATTAGCAGGCTATTGTGGAGTATCGATTCTTCAGGATATACACTATTCTGCCAAAAACAAGAAGCAGAGAAAATTTTACTTAAAAACTCCACAATGCTAATGTTTTGACATTTTATAATGTTTCATCAGCAAGAACTCGACAAGTCTGGATTAATTTGAAGAAACAAGGGTCCAATACCCTGTTCTCTTGTAGGTTTTTGTTGAATATAAACATGTCAATGTCAATGGAAGTTAAAAAAAAAAACTTTAAAAGAATTAATATATCATAATTGATTTGAATTTATAGGTTTATGTTTTCCAATTAAATGGTGTTCTTTTGTATTATGTTAAAGTCTTAATTGACGTTTTCCTTGATTGTTATTGATAAATTATCAACCGTTCAAGAGCCTAAGTTGTTAGACAATTATGAATTTAATCACTTAATCATAATTCTAGCAATTATCTGTTGCAATAAAATGTCTTTGATTTTTTTTTTTTGGGTCAAATTAGTCTAAAATATGTTTGGATGATATGATATTCTGAAGTAGCAAAATGCTTATTGGAAGAGATGGTCTAGATATGTTTGATTCAGGCTAATTTCTGGGATGCTTTTGGAATGAGGACCCATGTTTGCTCATAGACCTCCGTGCCATGCTACAACTCAGCCGTAATGCATTTTGGTCTCTTGGCTTCAAGTGCACGCATGTCATTGAAAAGAACTTATAATTCTAACTGTGCGTTTGGCTCCAGATTAAAAAAGTTAGCTTATTTTACTATTTAGTTTATTTTTGCTATTATTCATGAGTTTCTAGATTAAAAAGTTATCTTATTTTACTACTTAGCTTATTTTTGCTATTATTTATGAGTCTCACTATACTTTTTAGTATTATTCATGAGTTCAACTGTATTATTTCAGTTAACTTTTACCTTTATTTACAGTACTTTCAAAAAAAAAGTTTTCAGTTTTAGCAAAATAAGTGAATCTCAAACCAATAGTGTTAATAGCCAAATGAACACTTTAGCTTAAGACTATATATTGGTAATCTCATTATGCTTTATTTGATTTCTATATTTTGAGACCGCGAAAATTTTAATTAATGAAAATAGAAAGCAGGTGAAGGGGCTAATGTTAAATTCAACTCTCTTCTTTGTCACTACTTCTAAAAAAAAAATCCTTTTGTCACAACTCTTGGCAACCAAATTGAGTAACCATTCTTGTTTTCATTAAACAGTTGGATCCAAACACATCCATTTTGGGCCTGCTCAAGCTAGTTTAATTTTTTGGTTTCTAACACAAATTTATTGGGATGGTAAGTTGTGATTAATTGTGTTGTCATTTTCACAATTCATCACTATATTATTATACTTTTTATTGTATATCAATTACCATGTATCAACTAAATGTTTGAGAAACATCTTCCCCAAAAAAAGAAAAAACAGAAAAAGGAAAAAGAAAAAGAGAAACCATTGGAATTTTTAAAATGAATATAACGGCTATCAAGTACCTTAAATGTCTTTAAAATGACAACCAAGAAAAAAAATATAAATCATTTGTTTCACTTTTTGTGTTTTACTTTATGTTCCCTCAATTATAGTATGTCATGTGTTTGATTTTTTTTTTTCCCATACTAGAAGTTGGTTATTTATAAGGAAAGTCAAAAGAATATGCAACAAGCTGTCATTAATAGAGTATAAAGTGGAACATAAAAAGTATGACAGAGTGTATGTCTTTCAAACCAACCACCACTTACTATATAAGTTTCCTATGCAATGCAATGCAATGTGTACTCACACATGCACACGGACACAACACATTTCTTTTGTAACCCCTCCTCCGAATCCTAAGCTAAAACTAGAGGAAGAGAATTCAGCTTGACTCAGTCTTCCATTGTCTCTTCTCAAATTTAAACCATTCACCTCTCAATCTTCTAGGGTCTCTGACTCCTCTACACCTCCCTTGCCCGCGTCTTCGCGCGGTTGCTCCTCCTCTCCTCAGCCGCTCTTTTTCTCCATTTCAAAACCCCAAAAAAAAAAAAAAAAAATTTTGAATTAAGAAAAAAACAAAACAAAACAAAAGGAATAAACACAAACACAAAAGTCATTGCCTCATTAAGCAATGACAAAAACACCAGGAATGAGAATTGCATGGCACCATGCAAAGCCCTTTTACGTAACATTGTTGTTAGTTGTGTTGTTTTGTTATACATTTGAGGTTTCTTATGGACAAGACTACGACGAAGACCCCAAGACGGTTGCCCCTCCGCCCGAGCAAGAAGACTGTAATGGGATCTTTCTCACATACACCTTCATCAGTCGCGAGAAAGAGTATCCTCGCGTGAAGAATGTGACGGCTCAGGCGTGGTCGTTTAAGTCCCAGGCGATAATATTCAATGCCGGGGTCAATGAGCTCAAGGCATGGAAGATGTTCATTGGGTTTCAACACAATGAGATTTTGGTGACGGCTACCGGAGCCATCCCTGTGGACTCGACTGATTTCCCCGCCCCGGTCGGGAACGGGACTTACTTGGTGGGGTACCCAAATGCGGACTTGAAGACGGCAATTGAAACCGCCGGGGACGAGACTCAGATTCAGGTGGTTGTGGATTTAACCGGAACACAGTTCGGGGTGAAGCCGCGGGGGGTTCCTATGCCAAAGACGATTAGGCTTGAAAATGATGGGTATAAGTGTCCTGCACCACATCGTCGTGGTAAGTTCACTTTGTTGTTTTTTTTTTTTAAGGTTCATATTTGTTTGCATGAATGTGGTTATAGAATGGAAATTTTAATAGATAAAAAATTATAAGAGAAGGGTAATTATGAATCATGTAGTTATATATGTGTTGAATGAAACTTTTGTGATCTAACATGGGATTCTAATGAATAAGTAAAGCTATGGAACAAGAGCCTCAATTTGATAATAACTTGCTTAATATGAAGGTTCAAATTATTAAAACAATTATTTGGGGGGAGGAATTTTTATCCAGAAAATCTGAAAAGGAGCCTTGCTAGTTGATTTTCAGGAGGGAAAGATATAGCTTTTCTTTCAATATATTCATGCTTGTGGAAACAAAAACATACTGAAAATTATGGTTCAGAAGTTTGACAAGGTACAGCTTTTTCTTAGGAATAGGATGCGATTCTTTTTGGAGATTAAGAAAAAATTAAATGTTTTCATTGAAAGGGTCCCAAGGATGTAAAATGGGTTCCTTCTTTTCAACCTCAGGAAGCGCAATAGATAGCACTTTATCTAAAGCTGACTCTTGATAAATTTCATTGCCTGCAATTTTCAATCGTCCAATCAAAAGTATTTTGTTCTTCTTGATGTTAGCTTCTTTGTTTTTACTTAAATCCAAAGTTACTTTGGACGGTAACAACTTTTTCAGTATCATCGGGTTTGTTTGAAATGGATCAATTTCATGATTCATATTAAATGTTCCTAATTTAAAGGTGTATCAAAACACGGTTTTGTATTTATACAATAGAATACATTGTACATTGCTAGCATTATTTTGCATTCATATAATGCAAGACATCTCTGAACTTACTTTGTGCAAATTTGTTTCCCAGGGGCTAGTGTGATGTATGTATGCTGTAAAAGAGATCCAAAATACAAGGCTAAAGCCACTAAAACCAAATTCTTGCCTCGTCAGTCTGGTGATCTCTCTTTCTCATATGATGTGCTCCAAGCCTTTCCAGGCAACTATCTTGCCCAAGTGACCATCGAAAACAGCCACCCATTAGGCCGTCTTGATCACTGGAATTTAACCTGGGAGTGGATGAGGGGAGAGTTCATTTACAGTATGAGAGGAGCCTTCACTCACAAAAAGGATGGTGCCACTTGTGTCTATGGCCCTGCTGCCAAATACTATTCAGACCTTGATTTCTCTCAAGTCATGAACTGTGAAAAGAAGCCAACCATTTCTGACCTCCCTCCTTATTTAAAAAATGACAGCAAAGTTGGAAAGTTACCTTTTTGCTGCAGAAATGGAACCATCTTGCCCAAAGTAATGAATGAGAGCAAATCAATGTCTATTTTTCAATTGCAAGTCTATAAGCTACCTCCTGACATGAATAGAACTGCTCTGAATCCGCCACAGAAATGGGCTATCAGTGGTGTTGTTAATCCGCAATACAAGTGTGGCCCTCCAATCAGAGTTGATCCATCAGAGTTTCCTGACCCAAGTGGGCTTGCGGCTACAACTAGTGCTGTTGCAAGTTGGCAAGTTGTATGCAACATTACACGTCCCAAGGTTAAGCAAGCTAGATGCTGTGTTTCTTATTCAGCATACTACAATTCTAGTGTCATTCCTTGCAACACTTGTGCTTGTGGTTGTTCTGAATCAGACACTTGCAATCAGAATGCTGCAGCAATGCTCCTTCCACCGGAAGCCCTTCTTGTGCCTTTTGTAAACAGAACGGAGAAAGCAAAAGCCTGGGCTAAAATCAAACACAAACACATACCAAAACCTATGCCTTGTCCAGACAATTGTGGGGTTAGCATCAATTGGCATCTTGACACTGATTACAGGAGTGGATGGACAGCTCGGATTACACTTTTTAACTGGGGGGAGTCACCTTTCGAGGATTGGTACACTGCAATTCAAATGAAAAAGGCGTTTCCGGGCTTTGAAAAAGCTTACTCCTTCAATGGTACCAGCTTACCAGACCTAAATGATACCATCTTCTTACAAGGGTTAAAGGGTTTGAATTTCTTGATGGGAGAGACAAATGGGACTAAATTGTATGACCCAAGAGTGCCTGGCAAGCAGCAAACAGTTATTTCATTCTCAAAGAAACGCACACCTGGAATCAATGTACAACTTGGTGATGGATTCCCAACAAGACTTCTTTTCAATGGTGAAGAGTGTGCGCTTCCTACAGAAATTCCCCGGCCAGGAAATTCTGGGCGCCAATCTCATGTTAATTTCCTGGCAATCATATTCATCACAGCTGTGACTTTTATGCTTATGACGGATCACTTCCATATATGATGATTTGGGGATTTTTGCATGAACTCTTTCCACCTAGTAGGGAGTTTGCTTTGGTGAGAATTTACATTTCTTGGATTTAGTTAAACATGTTCAGCACCTCCATGCAACTAAGTTCAATGCTTTCTCTCATATCATAATTGTTCTGTCTCAGCATCAGAGGATGTGTTTACACTTGGGTGGATGGAAAATGAGGAAATGGCACAACTAGGATTTCAAGGCCTGTTTTATTATCAGTTGGTTCCAATGGCAGATGCGGAGGGTGTAACAAGTTGAAACAGAAATTATGATAATCTGTATGAAATTATAACAAGTAGTTTTTATATAACGATGGATTCACATGGTATCTGACAGATATTTTACACTGAAGAGTGACTGGTTCACTGTCTTTTTGTTTCCTAGCACTTATTTTTTTTATTTATAAAAAGTGTTGTGAAATTTTTTGTAACTTTTGGTCTTCAAATATGTTGGTTTTGAATTGACTTCAACCTTTCATACACATCGGAAAATTTTATCTTAGAATTTCTATCTCGCAAATATATTTAGCTCGAATGGTAGGGCTCGGGGCTGCATGGGGCAAGTCATATGGCTTTATGTCTCCTCAACAGATATGATTTATAGCAGACATTAGTAATCTTGTACTAAGAGGAACATCAAACATGTCATAGTACAAACTGGTTATATATGATAGAAGATGGAAAAAGTAAAGCCTTCATCGTCTAGCTCATTGATTAAATTAAACAAGGCCTATATGATGGAAGATGGAACCTCAAAATGGCGAGGCAAGCAGAAAAGAAAAGACTATAGACATGAATTTTCTCAAGAAATAGAAATCTAAACAAAATGTGATATGCTTTCAATTAACCGACAAACCAAGCCACCTAATGAGAAGAAAAAACATTGTAGGATTCGGGGCTGAATATTTTACTATATCTAAGTGGCCATATTATCAACAAAATTGTATGTAACAATCCATCTGATATGCTTTCAATTTGTTTTTCTTGCAAGAAGTGTGAGAGGGGGGATTCACACACTAATTTTCCTCATTGGGAGAATTAGATAATGCCACGGAGCTACAAGGCTCTTGGTGATATGCTTTCAATTATCCAAGCTAGTTAACTGAAAATATGTTGAGAGCATAAGATGATTGGCTTCTTTTGACACTCCCAAGCTTGGCATTAAGTTTGAATAGACTTAGGATCTTGCAAGGGAAATATTGCTGTATGCTATGAAGGACATACCAGCTGCATTAACTGCTTTCAAGTTTCAAGCAATTGAATCTTACAAAAGCTGAAAATCCTGAAGATGCAATCTAACTCGTTCCAGGACTTCTGTGAATTCTTTCTGAAAAAGAGTCCTCCATAACCTACTTTGGGACTATCCACTATCTTCCATATGCAGGAAAGAAGTATATGAAGAAGTGTCCTCTTCAATGATTAAAATTTTGCTTCTCATAGCATGAGCAATGAGATGCAAATGAGTTAATTTCACTTGTCATAACCAAGGACTTTATTTAGGTAGACTGGGTTTCTAAGCAAGACAGCAAATGAAATTTAGACCTTACTAGTTTCTAGTAGAACCTACTAATTGAGAAAGATTCTTCTTTCTGAGTCTCTTATATGAAGCTCTTTATGATAATTAACATCAATTAATCTGAAATTACAATTAGTTTAAGATATACAACATTTCTAACCGAATATAGTGAAAACCTTTAATCTGAGTACTAGAAAATAGAGGACAATGGACAAAAAATTATGGTACTTTGAACCGTATAGATCCGAGTAAGTTTAACTAATCAGAAATGAGATTATGTCATATATATTCAATTCTAATCAAATACAAGTAAAGACTTTGATTTGAGTATGAACTTTCTAGGTTACAACAATATGGCTCTAAGCTTTATAATGAATTCCTACCAAAAAAAATTCAATTAATCTGAAATTACAATTAGTTTAAGATATACAACATTTCTAACCGAATATAGTGAAAACCTTTAATCTGAGTACTAGAAAATAGAGGACAATGGACAAAAAATTATGGTACTTTGAACCGTATAGATCCGAGTAAGTTTAATTAATCAGAAATGAGATTATGTCATATATATTCAATTCTAATCAAATACAAGTAAAGACTATGATTTGAGTATGAACTTTCTAGGTTACAACAATATGGCTCTAAGCTTTATAATGAATTCCTACCAAAAAAAAAAAATTAAAGTTTTATAATGAACAGGTGAAAAAGTGAATAAATAATTTTTTTTCCCTACTTTTCCTGTATGTGAGAAGGTTCTTTTTTAAGAGGGGCATTTTGGGAACCTTGGTTTAAAAAGGCATTTTTGTATCATCTTTGCCCAATGTTTAGGGTTCGTTTGCCAGAGTTGATTTATATCTTGTTCAATTTTCTGTCCTATTTTTAAAAGACTTTTTTTTTAAATGAATTGTACTTTTCACCAACTTATTTTAGAAAGTCCGATAAGCCAAAAAAAGTAAATGATCTCAAATGTGCACTTTAGTTTCCCTTCCTATCCTTTCTCAAAAAGGAAAAAAAAAAAAATCCCTTCCTATTCTACTTCTTAAAATTAGCAATGTAAGACATTTTACCTCTAGTTTCTTTTTTATTAAATATTATTATTATTATTATTATTATTATTATTATAGATATGACATTATTTTAAAACTATGACTACATTTCCACGATATGCACTTTTATCAGTAGGCCGAATTACCAATAGGTTTTAGATATTTTAAATCTTTTATTCGACTATAAGAGACTTTACTAGAACAAATTTTGCCTCTAGTTTTAACCCTCAAGGAGGGATTTTTAAAAAAACATATTTTTTTGAAGTATAAATTTTAATCTTTTTATTTATTATTTAAACATTTTCAAACAGTTCATTTTTTAAAAACCCACAAAAAATAAAGGAAAATAACTCTCACACACACTGTATGCACGCATGTTTTTAATTGAAATCAATTTTAGCTAAAACAAGCGTGTGTATGGCATGCGTAATAACCATTGCTCAAAAATAAAATGTATCAAATGGACACTTAATTTTTGTCATTAGTTTCAATGTTCTTTCTAGTTTTGCCTTGTGACTTTTTATTTTCTTGGACCCCGCAAGCTTATTAGCTGTCTAAATGAATCATCCCGTTCCCACATTACTTCCCAAAAGAAAATACACCACTGCAAATAAAATTAATTTCATTGATATGGATTTCAATTGTGTATCAGCTTTCTTTTGTATTTTT
This sequence comes from Quercus suber, assembly GCF_002906115.3. NCBI lineage: Eukaryota > Viridiplantae > Streptophyta > Magnoliopsida > Fagales > Fagaceae > Quercus > Quercus suber. The sequence continues at coordinate 633,320 of NW_027071804.1, read as the reverse complement.
GTAATTGTTACAAACAATAGGGGCTTACAAAGTACATTTGTGTAAGATCTTGCAAAGAATTGTTTTGGATATACAAATAATGAAAGATTATTTGAACATAAAACTCTCCCTTCTGTGGAAGGTTTGCTGCTGGAGCAATCTTACGATTCTGTGAACTCAGACAAAATCTCAAGTTAAAGTATATCATTATTGCTCGCCAAATCAAATCGCCAGCAAGTAGGAAAAAACATCCATTATTTCTTGACTGGCTGAAAAAAATCATGTGCTTTCTTTACAGTTACGTCTTCTTGGCCTGCAGTGACAATGTTGTTCAGTAAATTGAAGCAATACGTGGAAGAGCTTTGCTTTTTAATAAAGCAACACAAACAACCGATGAATAGAGGATATTACTACCCCATGGATTCCAGTTGGCAGAAAAAAGTGTACAAAATCAAACGTATAAATACAAGCATAATCTTTCACAACTGGTTTATCCAGAAATGGTGAGGGCAACAAAATGGCTTCATTCTGGCGTAATATCCTTTGTTTTAATAGCCTCTGGAACCCTTTTAGAACGGTTGGAGTATGGCCACTAATAACATGACCAGCAGAGAGAAAAGTTGGTTGACCATAAAAATGTAACATTTGAAGGATTCCTATGTTATAACCTGGAAAATTTGGCTACCAAAAGGTATGACTACAAACAAAGCACCAGAGTGAAACTCTTTGAATGATTGGCGCTAAGATGACATCTTGCAATTTGATCATTTTTCTTTTTATTTTTTTAGTCTTAAAACTCTAGACAGTTTCAGTCACTTATATAAACTATAGCCTATTATGCCATGTTTCACTGTTTCTTACTCCAGGAAAGATTTTAAATGCATTTCAAGACTATAAAAAAGGTCCAAGACAAGAATGTTACCTTTTTTAAATACTTCTTGTGAAGTTTCATTGCCCCAGTGCAAGCTTTTCTGGCATCTAGATTTCCAGTAATGTCATTCAATATCTGGAAAGGATTAAAAACAAAACAGGAGAAAAATGATTTAGACAGAGACAGGCAAAGTTATAAAGTAACTTATAATTGCAATGTTCCAGCACACGCCTACCAGAACTAGATAATTAATTCCATGGAAAATGCTTCATCAGTACCCAACTACTGTTTCCTCAGGACTACAAATTTTATTCTAATCATCAGTAGGAGAATAAAGAGCAACTGATTGTACTTTATCAAACGTTTTTATCAAAGAGAAGGGGAAAATTCTTCTAAATCCTTAAGGTTGGTAGGTGAATTTTCCTGCAGTACACCTTCATGACTTCGTTACTCTTAAATTTTATTTATTTATTTATTTATTTAAAGGGGAAGATAAGTGGGGTGGTCAATCTGTAACACCTATGCCAGCCCCACCCAACTCTTCCTCATCCGGATTAAAGAAACTTCAATATTTACTCTTTATTTTTTTTTTTTGTTGAATGCTATTTCCTCACTTGAGTTCTCTACATATTTTTTATTTTCCCCATGGACTAACCTAAAGTAAATCAGCATATTGGAGTTTCTAAACCAAGCTAACCTTGACAACGTCATCCAGGCCCCGAGCTTCTTGCAGTAGCTTTGTGCTCTTGTCTTTTAAGACACTAGCAACAAGGAAAATAGAGATTGGGAGGGGGGCTTCTGAATTCTTTGCTCCATTTTTCATATTTTCCCTTTCATATTTTCCACACTGACGTCTTGACTTTGCTTTTCCTTTAGATCCCTCAGCTTTTTCACTAGCTGACTCAGGTTCTTCATACAATAAGAATAAGTCAGGATCGTATTCCAGGGCCCACATCATCTGAAAAAAGTCCAAACACCATACAATAACTATTAACAGAAATGTCCAATGTGTGATTACAATTAAAAAAAAGATTATATAACCATAAACTTAATGCCCAAAAACTATCGTAGACACAGACACATGCATGAACATACACAAATAAAAATGAACAAAAGGAATAAGTGAGAATAAAAGGAGACACAAGCATCTTCCTTTTGCATGCTTAAGTCCAATGGATAAAAGCAATTATAAAATACCCCAAGGAATTATTTAACAGAAAACTGACTGACTGGACACTTCTTAAAGCCATATAAATTAGCAATTTTATTTGATGTTATTTGTTTTTCCCCGGCACTAATGTAATTGGGGGGGGTGGTGGGGGGAATCACATTCTATAACCACATCAGTAAGCTTAAACAATTTGCATCAATATTCTATAATGTATTTGTGCCACAAGCATGGCATGCATCTGCATAAATCACAGCTTAAACCTTATATTCTGAACATGGTAAAGAGTGATCACAAAATAGAGGCAAGAGCATTTGGATGCTCTCAATTGAGAAGCAAATGGATGCATAGAGATCAAGTCATAACTCATAACAATCTCTTCCTACAGAAAAATTTCAAATGACATCACAATTCACTACTTTAGATACAATCTCTTGGCTTTTAATCACAGACCAGTTATATTTAGGTGAAAGATAAGTCTTGAATGATTATCCATGCAATATTTCTGTAACAACTTTCTGTGTTTTCTAAAGAACACTAACCATATCCTTATATAAGCTTTTTAAACTTTAATTTAGATTAGACCAAAATAATCAGCAAACAATTATTTAAATATTAGAATTACATCACAAAACATTTGGAAGAGAAACCTGAGATTTAAGAATATTGAAAGTTAAAATTGGTCTTTGAGGAACAGTTTTAAACCCTCCAGACAGGGGTTGAACTCCCAAAAAAAGAAGGAAAAAGATACAGTTGAAGTTGAATCCTACCTCCCAAAGGTACAATGAGTCACCGAAAGAGAATTCTCTACGAAACAAAACCATAAGCATCCGAAAAGCAAATAGATAATCACCTCCACCTAGTGTCTCTGTGCTCCAAAATCAAAAGACATGCTTTTCTATTACTTTCTTTCTTGAGAACTAAATGAAGGGATGTGCAAGAAATATAAAATATATTGTCACAAGGGGAATATTGAACTATTGACATAATACTATAGGATATAGTGCTATAATATAATAAATAAATAAACCATTAAATGGCTCTATTTTTTTATTAGTAAAACGTTTTTATTAATGAAGAGGAACTACATCATGTACACAGGGTGTTTACATGAGGTACTCCTAAAGAATTACAATGTTAGCTTATATTAAAAAAAAAGAAAAATATTACAATGTTATAGCTGAGAGCTGCATCTACACCAGTTAACAGCATAGCAATGGTTGAGTTGCTTTGTCTTGGCAGACTATTAATTAAAAAACTATGCTAAAGTACATGATGTCTCTCTTCCTCACCCTAGTTCATATATTATAACTTCAAAATAGATATTGGGCAATAAATTTTTGTTTTCTTACTCTTGGGTAGCATATGAAAGTAAATAAAAACCACAAAGACATTGATTATGAGCTTCCAGCCATAAAGGCAATTTAAAACATTTGAGAATTCCTCCCATCAATAACTCAACCCCCAAAAAAAAAAAAATCACTTGAAAATATCCCCTAATACTCTTGCCTTTAGTTTCTCACTTAAATTCCACAGTTCAAGTCCATACAGCCAAAGGAACCTCCCTTTGCCAAGAATTTCTCTAAAGCAAGAGAATTATGGTCCTTTCCTTTTTATGCAATTGGCGTTCAGTGGACGATGCCAAAGAACGTGGAAAATATGTTTTTAGTTGGTCCCTGCAGAGCTGTTTTGCTGGCATAAAAATAGCATTACTTGGAATGCTTCTCCTCTTGCTTTATGTGGGCAAGCTGGAGAGAGGAACTGTAAAGCATTGAGACCAAATCTTTTTTCTTGCAAACTTTGTTTGAGTGGTCTACTGTCTTTGGAGTGCTTTCTATACCTATTTAAATTGTAGATCTTATCAAATTTATATTGTAATTTTTTAGTGGCTCTCTTCACCCTGTCTAATTGAGTGTCCTTTCCATTCAATAAAATTTTCGTTTTATGATGGTTTCACAATTGGCCCTGAATGCTGATTTTCAGCTTATGTTCGGAAGCAATGCTCAAAGGTCAATAATCTTCCACCAAACTCTTATATCTTTTATTAATAACAATGAGTTACAAAACAACAACTGCAACATAATGTTTATACTGACGGGGACAAAAGCTTTATTAACTGATAAATGACATTAATTATGAGCTAAATATAAAGAATGAGAAAACAAAATTTGAAGGCAATACCTAAGTGCTGATGAAGTTTTGGATCTATAACTTGAGTAATTGCAGCCAAATTACTAAGTTGTGCCTCCACTCCAACGGAGCTATCAGTGCATCTGAAATTTCCTCGCTATAATTTTAAAACAAGAACACATATTGTAAGGAACTGGAATTAAAATTAGAAACAAAAATGATTAATCTAAAAAAAATTTCCAGCTCAGGAAGAACAATATGTTAACAGATTATATAGAATGGAACATAGTGTGGTTACTTGTTAACACAGAATATTTAACTTAAGTACACTACTTAAAGTGAAATAATATGGCCTACAAAATTTTCCACCAAAGCAAGCCATTTTGCATAGTAGGAGATATCTAAATTATAACTAAAGTACACTACTTAAAGTGAAATATTATGACCAACGAAAAAATTGTATGGGGCAAAAAAGTACCAATCTGCGCATCAACCGTTCAAAGCACCAAAATGCATCTGCTTCATCTTCAAGAAGAATTATCATGGGGGAGCAGAGGTCACTCATTCCTGCTCGGTATTGTCATAAAGTTTAGATAGAAGATCCAATATTGTGTTGCAATAATTATGTAAATTTTTGTTACCTCTTGCTATGCAAGGAAGGAATGTAAATGAGAAGAATTTCAATGAAATATATATATTTAGATAAGAATGCTAGACCCACATGTAACAATATAAGTAGACTACATCAATGATTATTATTCTTCCCTTAATAAACAAGTGAAAGAATCAAAGGTTGTTCCAACTCTTGAACCTTAGAAAAAAAAACATTACTACAAGGATAATGGAACACAACAGAGAGCTGATATTGGGTGAATATTAAAATATATAATTTTATTTCCTGATATGCCATTTATTTAGATACAATTGAAAAGAAATTAAAGGAAAATGGACCCCAATGTAAACAAATGGTTATTTGGACAATTCTCTCTACCTACTAATAGAGAAAGAGGGATCTACGGAGCTTCCTGGACCTAATCTCTGATGATTTCATGTCATGAAAATGCCATGAGAGCATGGAGAAACATATTATCAAGACCCACTGGCAAATGGACCCCAATTTGCAAATCATGTTTGTCATTATTTTTCCATTCAAATGTTATAATTAAACAAGTAGCATTTACGAGAGCATTGTAAAGAAGACGATCATGCTAGATTTGTACATACTTTATACTAAAAATAGTCCGCTAGATATGTGTCCCTAGCCATAGATGTTGAAAAATTATTTCATAACATTTCAAGCATGTAATAAACGGTATTCATATCCAGTATTTTTCACTCTTTTATGGTGCAAACATCATATCTACTCAAACCTATGACAATTTAAGCTACAGGCTACAGTCCCTTATTGAACAAAGTTAATAATTACTGGGTGGCAAAGCTAATGGTAGTGGAGAATGGAGATCACGGCAATATAATGGATCAAGCAGATTTCCAACAAAGCAATGTGACTCATCATTTGATTGAACAAGCCCTTAACGACACATTAGCCATCCGTTTGAATCACCCACCTTGACAATAACCGACATCTGTATCTATCCACGCATAAACAGCAAGAATATCCCATAGTTTTGACAAGTTTTCCTGCTTCTCGTAAAACACCAATGTCCGATCAGTCCGAACCACATCAAGACCTGACATTAATATTAAGCCAACCAGAAAATTCATCAAAAAATAAATCTATAAGTACAAACATGCTCTTATAACTAAATACAACAATGCTCTAATTTACTATATGCAAGTAAATTCCAAATAAACATATTGCAATGGTTTTACACCAAAAAATAAATCAACGCTCAAACTTAAAACAACTAAGAACTACAGCATTACAAGCAGAAAAGATTGACAAACTTGGTGATTCATATGCAATCTTGATTTGTTGAACAGTATTTTAGTTTCATTGGCACCAATTACACCCACATAAGAAATGAAGGTCAAATGCATGCTAATTAAATCAAATTTGGAAATCCGTACAAAAACTTTAAATCATAATATATAATAAATAACCATCACTCCATCCATCCCACAATGAGTGTCACTGATGAAAAAAAAATGCACATTTTAAGGAGGTTCCTTGTAATTCAAAATATTTGTATGTGCTTGCCATTGTATTATTATTTATTATTGTAGTTAAGTATTGATGAATGGTGGAAGCTTCAAAATAACAATAAAAAGGGAACATAAATTAAACTTTGACTTTTTGACATGGGACAGACATTACCAAACAAGCAAAATTGGAAAAGTAACTGATTATGGGACAAGTGAAGTAATAAAAAGTGATCACAGAATAAGTAATTGAAACAACTCAAAAAACATTGAAGCAAAATTGCAAAATAAGAATGACAGAAATTCTCTAGAAATAAATTGACATTTAAATTTCATAGCACAAATTTAGCAAAAGAGAGTTGAACACTGGAAGATTCCAGGCAACTAGAATTTATGCTGAAAAGACTTTATTGAGATTGTATTTTCTTTCAAATTGTAACAAAGGATTTTAGATGACAATCTCATCCCCAAGATGCATTCATCTGAAATCAATTTGTGATCATCACCAATTGAAATGTCCAATAATAATGTTCCATATAATCAGTACTTTACAAGCTAAATCAATCATCAAAATGCGAGCTTATGCAGAAAGGTAAATACAAATTTTGCCCTAACACAAAAGACATGAGCATTTAATTAAAGAATACCACCAACCTATTTGATGCAGAGTCAGCATCCACTGGATTGCTTTCTTATCCTTCACTGTTTCCAAACCATCACCTCTAACATTTGCCCCACCATTGTCATCAGGAGGTAAAGCCTGTCCCTTGTCTGGGTTTGTTTCTAAAAGCACTAATGGATCTAGAATGGGTTGACCATCTTCAGTAATTACGGGCGCTGTGATAAATCTACCACTTCCAACTACAGGAAACATTTGGCCGCACTCTTCCTTCCACCTAGCATATTGCATTCTGAAGGAGTAGACATAAGATTAACGAAATGGATAGTCTCTAAATATCAGCAGATGGTACAGCAAACTTTGAACTCTTTATTTGTGCCACAAGCATGGCATGCATCTGCATAAATCACAGCTTAAACCTTATATTCTGAACATGGTAAAGAGTGATCACAAAATAGAGGCAAGAGCATTTGGATGCTCTCAATTGAGAAGCAAATGGATGCATAGAGATCAAGTCATAACTCATAACAATCTCTTCCTACAGAAAAATTTCAAATGACATCACAATTCACTACTTTAGATACAATCTCTTGGCTTTTAATCACAGACCAGTTATATTTAGGTGAAAGATAAGTCTTGAATGATTATCCATGCAATATTTCTGTAACAACTTTCTGTGTTTTCTAAAGAACACTAACCATATCCTTATATAAGCTTTTTAAACTTTAATTTAGATTAGACCAAAATAATCAGCAAACAATTATTTAAATATTAGAATCACATCACAAAACATTTGGAAGAGAAACCTGAGATTTAAGAATATTGAAAGTTAAAATTGGTCTTTGAGGAACAGTTTTAAACCCCCCAGACAGGAGTTGAACTCCCAAAAAAAGAAGGAAAAAGATACAGTTGAAGTTGAATCCTACCTCCCAAAGGTACAATGAGTCACCGAAAGAGAATTCTCTACGAAACAAAACCATAAGCATCCGAAAAGCAAATAGATAATCACCTCCACCTAGTGTCTCTGTGCTCCAAAATCAAAAGACATGCTTTTCTATTACTTTCTTTCTTGAGAACTAAATGAAGGGATGTGCAAGAAATATAAAATATATTGTCACAAGGGGAATATTGAACTATTGACATAATACTATAGGATATAGTGCTATAATACAATAAATAAATAAACCATTAAATGGCTCTATTTTTTTATTAGTAAAACGTTTTTATTAATGAAGAGGAACTACATCATGTACACAGGGTGTTTACATGAGGTACTCCTAAAGAATTACAATGTTAGCTTATATTAAAAAAAAAGAAAAATATTACAATGTTATAGCTGAGAGCTGCATCTACACCAGTTAACAGCATAGCAATGGTTGAGTTGCTTTGTCTTGGCAGACTATTAATTAAAAAACTATGCTAAAGTACATGATGTCTCTCTTCCTCACCCTAGTTCATATATTATAACTTCAAAATAGATATTGGGCAATAAATTTTTGTTTTCTTACTCTTGGGTAGCATATGAAAGTAAATAAAAACCACAAAGACATTGATTATGAGCTTCCAGCCATAAAGGCAATTTAAAACATTTGAGAATTCCTCCCATCAATAACTCAACCCCCAAAAAAAAAAAAAATCACTTGAAAATATCCCCTAATACTCTTGCCTTTAGTTTCTCACTTAAATTCCACAGTTCAAGTCCATACAGCCAAAGGAACCTCCCTTTGCCAAGAATTTCTCTAAAGCAAGAGAATTATGGTCCTTTCCTTTTTATGCAATTGGCGTTCAGTGGACGATGCCAAAGAACGTGGAAAATATGTTTTTAGTTGGTCCCTGCAGAGCTGTTTTGCTGGCATAAAAATAGCATTACTTGGAATACTTCTCCTCTTGCTTTATGTGGGCAAGCTGGAGAGAGGAACTGTAAAGCATTGAGACCAAATCTTTTTTCTTGCAAACTTTGTTTGAGTGGTCTACTGTCTTTGGAGTGCTTTCTATACCTATTTAAATTGTAGATCTTATCAAATTTATATTGTAATTTTTTAGTGGCTCTCTTCACCCTGTCTAATTGAGTGTCCTTTCCATTCAATAAAATTTTTGTTTTATGATGGTTTCACAATTGGCCCTGAATGCTGATTTTCAGCTTATGTTCGGAAGCAATGCTCAAAGGTCAATAATCTTCCACCAAACTCTTATATCTTTTATTAATAACAATGAGTTACAAAACAACAACTGCAACATAATGTTTATACTGACGGGGACAAAAGCTTTATTAACTGATAAATGACATTAATTATGAGCTAAATATAAAGAATGAGAAAACAAAATTTGAAGGCAATACCTAAGTGCTGATGAAGTTTTGGATCTATAACTTGAGTAATTGCAGCCAAATTACTAAGTTGTGCCTCCACTCCAACGGAGCTATCAGTGCATCTGAAATTTCCTCGCTATAATTTTAAAACAAGAACACATATTGTAAGGAACTGGAATTAAAATTAGAAAAAAAAATGATTAATCTAAAAAAAATTTCCAGCTCAGGAAGAACAATATGTTAACAGATTATATAGAATGGAACATAGTGTGGTTACTTGTTGACACAGAATATTTAACTTAAGTACACTACTTAAAGTGAAATAATATGGCCTACAAAATTTTCCACCAAAGCAAGCCATTTTGCATAGTAGGAGATATCTAAATTATAACTAAAGTACGCTACTTAAAGTGAAATATTATGACCAACGAAAAAATTGTATGGGGCAAAAAAGTACCAATCTGCGCATCAACCGTTCAAAGCACCAAAATGCATCTGCTTCATCTTCAAGAAGAATTATCATGGGGGAGCAGAGGTCACTCATTCCTGCTCGGTATTGTCATAAATTTTAGATAGAAGATCCAATATTGTGTTGCAATAATTATGTAAATTTTTGTTACCTCTTGCTATGCAAGGAAGGAATGTAAATGAGAAGAATTTCAATGAAAAATATATATTTAGATAAGAATGCTAGACCCACATGTAACAATATAAGTAGACTACATCAATGATTATTATTCTTCCCTTAATAAACAAGTGAAAGAATCAAAGGTTGTTCCAACTCTTGAACCTTAGAAAAAAAAACATTACTACAAGGATAATGGAACACAACAGAGAGCTGATATTGGGTGAATATTAAAATATATAATTTTATTTCCTGATATGCCATTTATTTAGATACAATCGAAAAGAAATTAAAGGAAAATGGACCCCAATGTAAAAAAATGGTTATTTGGACAATTCTCTCTACCTACTAATAGAGAAAGAGGGATCTAAGGAGCTTCCTGGACCTAATCTCTAATGATTTCATGTCATGAAAATGCCATGAGAGCATGGAGAAACATATTATCAAGACCCACTGGCAAATGGACCCCAATTTGCAAATCATGTTTGTCATTATTTTTCCATTCAAATGTTATAATTAAACAAGTAGCATTTACGAGAGCATTGTAAAGAAGACGATCATGCTAGATTTGTACATACTTTATACTAAAAATAGTCCGCTAGATATGTGTCCCTAGCCATAGATGTTGAAAAATTATTTCATAACATTTCAAGCATGTAATAAACGGTATTCATATCCAGTATTTTTCACTCTTTTATGGTGCAAACATCATATCTACTCAAACCTATGACAATTTAAGCTACAGGCTACAGTCCTTTATTGAACAAAGTTAATAATTACTGGGTGGCAAAGCTAATGGTAGTGGAGAATGGAGATCACGGCAATATAATGGATCAAGCAGATTTCCAACAAAGCAATGTGACTCATCATTTGATTGAACAAGCCCTTAACGACACATTAGCTATCCGTTTGAATCACCCACCTTGACAATAACCGACATCTGTATCTATCCACGCATAAACAGCAAGAATATCCCATAGTTTTGATAAGTTTTCCTGCTTCTCGTAAAACACCAATGTCCGATCAGTCCGAACCACATCAAGACCTGACATTAATATTAAGCCAACCAGAAAATTCATCAAAAAATAAATCTATAAGTACAAACATGCTCTTATAACTAAATACAACAATGCTCTAATTTACTATATGCAAGTAAATTCCAAATAAACATATTGCAATGGTTTTACACCAAAAAATAAATCAACGCTCAAACTTAAAACAACTAAGAACTACAGCATTACAAGCAGAAAAGATTGACAAACTTGGTGATTCATATGCAATCTTGATTTGTTGAACAGTATTTTAGTTTCATTGGCACCAATTACACCCACATAAGAAATGAAGGTCAAATGCATGCTAATTAAATCAAATTTGGAAATCCGTACAAAAACTTTAAATCATAATATATAATAAATAACCATCACTCCATCCATCCCACAATGAGTGTCACTGATGAAAAAAAATGCACATTTTAAGGAGGTTCCTTGTAATTCAAAATATTTGTATGTGCTTGCCATTGTATTATTATTTATTATTGTAGTTAAGTATTGATGAATGGTGGAAGCTTCAAAATAACAATAAAAAGGGAACATAAATTAAACTTTGACTTTTTGACATGGGACAGACATTACCAAACAAGCAAAATTGGAAAAGTAACTGATTATGGGACAAGTGAAGTAATAAAAAGTGATCACAGAATAAGTAATTGAAACAACTCAAAAAACATTGAAGCAAAATTGCAAAATAAGAATGACAGAAATTCTCTAGAAATAAATTGACATTTAAATTTCATAGCACAAATTTAGCAAAAGAGAGTTGAACACTGGAAGATTCCAGGCAACTAGAATTTATGCTGAAAAGACTTTATTGAGATTGTATTTTCTTTCAAATTGTAACAAAGGATTTTAGATGACAATCTCATCCCCAAGATGCATTCATCTGAAATCAATTTGTGATCATCACCAATTGAAATGTCCAATAATAATGTTCCATATAATCAGTACTTTACAAGCTAAATCAATCATCAAAATGCGAGCTTATGCAGAAAGGTAAATACAAATTTTGCCCTAACACAAAAGACATGAGCATTTAATTAAAGAATACCACCAACCTATTTGATGCAGAGTCAGCATCCACTGGATTGCTTTCTTATCCTTCACTGTTTCCAAACCATCGCCTCTAACATTTGCCCCACCATTGTCATCAGGAGGTAAAGCCTGTCCCTTGTCTGGGTTTGTTTCTAAAAGCACTAATGGATCTAGAATGGGTTGACCATCTTCAGTGATTACGGGCGCTGTGATAAATCTACCACTTCCAACTACAGGAAACATTTGGCCGCACTCTTCCTTCCACCTAGCATATTGCATTCTGAAGGAGTAGACATAAGATTAACGAAATGGATAGTCTCTAAATATCAGCAGATGGTACAGCAAACTTTGAACTCTTCATATATATATATTGAATGCTTAAAGGATAAAACTTAGAGTGGATCCAAAAATAACAGAATAATAACTTTAAAAAAAGGATGCCTATGCTATAGGTGTAAATAATTGTTCTTAGTTTTTTACAGGTTAAGACTGATAATAATCACCTGTGCTTTTGTCACTTTAATTTGATTGTTTGGGAAAAAAAAATTTAGTTTTAAATCTAAATTGATGATTATCTCTTGAAAAACATAGGAAAAAGGGAATATATTATCTAGCACATAAAAGAGGACAATTAAATGGCCCAAAAGAAAATTGAACTTAATCACTCATTTGATCCTTCAAGCAACAACACCCTTAAGCTCTCCCTAACCCTTCCCCATTAATTCCCCCACGTGATACAATTTATAATTAAAAGAAAAGAAAGAAACTGTGCTACCCATTACAAACCTTAAGAAACTAAATTTTGGATTTCATGGAAAAGGAAATTGGACTACCTTCGACGTTGCCGTATCTGCTCACGTTCTTCAAATGTACTCTGAGGATCATAACAACCAAGTAGAAATTCCCATACTTCTCCTCTGATTGATGGATGTACCCCCTAATTTGGAAAATAATTATGATAAGCATCAACTTTAGTTTTTTACAGGTTAAGACTGATAATAATCACCTGTGCTTTTGTCACTTTAATTTGATTGTTTGGGAAAAAAAAATTTAGTTTTAAATCTAAATTGATGATTATCTCTTGAAAAACATAGGAAAAAGGGAATATATTATCTAGCACATAAAAGAGGACAATTAAATGGCCCAAAAGAAAATTGAACTTAATCACTCATTTGATCCTTCAAGCAACAACACCCTTAAGCTCTCCCTAACCCTTCCCCATTAATTCCCCCACGTGATACAATTTATAATTAAAAGAAAAGAAAGAAACTGTGCTACCCATTACAAACCTTAAGAAACTAAATTTTGGATTTCACGGAAAAGGAAATTGGACTACCTTCGACGTTGCCGTATCTGCTCACGTTCTTCAAATGTACTCTGAGGATCATAACAACCAAGTAGAAATTCCCATACTTCTCCTCTGATTGATGGATGTACCCCCTAATTTGGAAAATAATTATGATAAGCATCAACTCTCACAGTGTTGTTTCCTTTATGAATGGAAAAACAAAAATGAACTCATGAAAAAGAAAATATCTACAAAATGAAGAAATAGAGAAGATTCCGTAAAAGGATTGCTCAAGTACACATATACTATTTGGAACAAATAGTAAACAATTATTAAATCATTAAACAACTATTTGGAAATGATGAATTCAATAAAAAAAAAATTTATAACACTTCCTCTCACATGTGGGGCCCAACTCATGGGATTTAATCTTTTAAGTAGAGGTATTTTTTTTTTATGGCTCTAATTCCACAGTTACCATTTGTCCCCAAAACATGAACAATTAAGAAAAGGAAAATTTAATCATCTAACCATTATTAAAACAACTTCCATAAAAATGATTCAAAAAATTTATTGAGACCCTTAATGAATTACATTGGGTGTTTGTTCACATAAGACAAATCTATAGATTTTACAAAGCAATTGAGCTCCATATTGATAACATATACCTCAAGGGTGATTAATTGATACATGACATAGGTTTTAGCCACAACACATGAAAGGAACATTATCATGGTGAAGAATATCTAGGTGATTTTTTCCTTCAAGATAAAAAAAGAAACACAACTTAGAATGAGTATAAACTAAATTGGCAGAACAACTTCAAACTTCATTTAGAGCTGTCAGAACAAAAGAACCAAGTCAAGTAGTCCAGGTGCATAGAAAATCAAACGGAATAATAATAAAATCAGATATGTTATATAGAGCAGATGTTAGAAATTTTAGTGACAGTGTGGTCAGATGATAAATGTAGTATAGACAAGATCGATAAGATAGTTAAGTTGAATGACTAGGAAATTAGTTAATAATATCATTATTACACTTTATTAGCTTCTCCAACGTTCTTTTAACATTTGTATATTTAGAGATATCTTTGTTCTTTACAACTTTTGCTGATATATCAAATACAATATTTGCCTATCCTAATGAATTTACAAACGCACCTTGTTCAAGTAACTATTTTAGAAATTTGCATTTAGATGAGAGACTAGTAGTGACACCGCAGCAGACTACAGCACACTATATTTATGACTAATTAAGGAAGCAATGCTTATTACTGCAAGTGTTTAGGGAGGTCATGAAGGCCAAAAAAGGAAGTATAATCATTATGATGTGCACAATCATTTATTAAGTAAATTACTTTGAGTTGATAGTATCTCCAATTCCGAGGGTCATTGAACTCCTCAACCTGATTAGTAACTTTACATGGGCAAGGAGTGTGCAGAAAGGTGGTCAACTATGCCAGTAGGAGCAACAATACGTTTTGAGGCATTCATATTATCCAATGCAACGATCTTTGGATCAAATGGCATCTTCCCCCACAAGGGTTTATATTATAAGAAAGCAGATATCCCTTAAGGATCTGCAAGTCATGTTTACCTATCCAGGAAATTTATTTTAGAACAGGAAAAAAGTGGCTATATTATCTAATACGAAGGGAATAAGTTTGTTAATTCCACAGTTCAACTATTAAACCTGATTTAAAGAGAAGAGATTTTCTGGGCTTCTCAAGATACAATATTAATCTTAAACATCTTTTTTTTTTTATAATTTGATAGTTACAATGGGAGGGGTTTTGAACCCTGGACTTCTTTGTTGGGAACATTAGGAAGTGTCAGTTGAGCTAAAAGGCTCTTGGCTATTAATCTTATATATCAACTAAGAATGATAGCGATGCTCTGGTGCAAGCTGACTTTCATAGTCTCCAAATAACATTAAACTTAAACACACTTTTTGGATGGTTTTGAATTATAAAGAGGCACTTACCCCACGATGGATTCGACTTAGAGTCTTGCTGATATCCAGATAACCTTCTGGAGTAAATGCAGCCTGCCATTTCCTTACACTTAATGTTTTACCAGACTGCATAAGCGGATTAAAAATAGAAACTTCAGTAATAGACATTGCAAGCAACAGAGAGAAAGTTTCATGAATTTGAATATTCAATCCATATGTATTACCTAGGGTAAGTGCATCAATATGACTTTACATATAATTCATTTTTTTAAGTAGCATGAAACATGGTCAGATTTGTAAAGAAGCAACTCTTGATAGGAGAGATACTGGTTAGATCTTCAATTCAATGCATCACATTTCACAAAGTACCAATAATGATAGATTTATAAATGCCTATGACTAGTTCGTTTTTTTGGTTCCAACTGTTCAGTCTTACAAATACCCTCTCGGCTATTCCAATGACAAAAAGAGAAACACATTCTCTAAATTGGAAGTAAGAAACATTGCAAAAACAAGAGCCCTGCCAAGTTTGATCAATAGTAATTTTAAGGCAAGATCCTCACAAGGAAATTTCTCTTTGAATGTCCAGATTAACAACAATCCGATTAAGTATGAAATTGCACACAATCTGAAATATTAAATGAGACCTTGATGAGCCCAATGTCACCATCTCAGAAAAAACTTAACTATATTATTATCATGCCTGCCTTCAATCATAGAAGTATTAACAATCTTGTAACTGTTCACGAATCTCCAATTTCAAGAAAAATCATAAATTTCCAACACAAACAAACCAATCTCTATCATTTACTTATTTCCACCTTCCTCAATTCATGCCATGTATATATCTGTGTGTGTGTATGCATATATATCTAAAAAATCCAAAAGGGTATCTAACAATCCGAATAATATATATATATATATATATGTCATAAAAAAAACAAAAACAAAAAACGTACCTTGATTTTGAAGCGGGTCTTTGGAACATCGGTGCACTCAGGGCGGACCTGATAGTAAGAATCAGCAGGAGTTCCAGGGTCCCTCCACATTTCCAAAAACGCTTCCAGAAAACACAAAAAGTCAAAGAAATTCCTTTGCTTTCAAAACCCAAAAAACAAAAAACGCCCAGATGCTGGAACCCCTTGAAAAATGAACAAAAACCCAGAAAAAAGAATTGGCACAGAGGATGTTTCAAAGGGATCCCAGATCACGAGCTGCTGGTCAAGTACAGGCTCCAATAATATCCAGGAGCATAACCCAAAAATTATATCTATATATTTATAATAAATAAATAAAACAATAAATTTTTTTTTTCTTTGAGAAAGAACAATAATTATTTGTTGGTTTGGTTATTCTGTTTTTGTTATTGTTCTTTCTTTTTATTACATAAAATTTAATTAGTTTTCATCTTTAAAAATGGAGTTATGGTGGTGGGTGAGTAGTTGGTGATTTAGTCATGGTCATACTCATTCTAATGGTGGATTTTACTCTGTCAAAGGAAAGGTCCGTGTCCTTGAGATGGTTCCCAGTCCCACCTCTCACGACAACCTCCAACAAGGCCGTTTAATGCGTTAATTTAATGTTCCTTTTTCACATGTCTTTTTTTTTTTTTTTTTTTTTTTTTTTTTTCCTTTTTCACATGTCTTTTCTTTTTCTTTTTTTTCTTTTTTTTTTTCTTTTTTTCCAATAAAAAATTACTCCCGTACAATTTTTTTTAGATACATATGAGTATATTGAATTTAATTATGTTCAAAAAATATATTTAGTGTTAATATTTTACTAATCATGTGTTTAAATCTAATTAGAAAACCCAGTTATTGGGTCTAAGGAACTTTTTATTTTTTATTTTTTGGAGAATGGGTCTAAGGAACTGAATATAAGTTTTACATTTTTTATTTTTATCATATGGGAATATGGGATTAGATTGATTGCTTTCTAGTTTTAAGTTTTAAGAAGTCGTACCTTTTATTTGGGAAAGATCAGGTCAAGTAGGTTTTTTTTGGTTGGGTTTTAGTGTTTTACATAGATTAGAGATTTTAATTACTTTGTGGTTGTGGTTGGAAAATTTTAGTACTTAAATTTGATTGGATGGTAGAGAGGGTGGGGAGCGAAGGAGGCGTAGGATCATTAGATTTGACCTGCTATTCATTTATTTATTTATTTAACTGGAACAAGAAAATGGGGATATAGGTACAACAAAAAAGAGGCATGGAATGATGGAAATTACTAAAGTTAGAATTAGGAAGGTGGCTTTTGTTTTGTCAATGTCAATGTCAATGTTTGTTTTTTTAGTCAATGGGGGGTGTTTCGGTTTAGAATGGGCACAAGTGGGCCTTGACATGAGAATGGCTTTCATTGTTTTAGTCTCAGCTTAGACAAGCCCATCAATGATGGGGATTCTAGTTATGTTAGCCCACTAAAACTTTGATTCACAGCTCCTCATCTTTTCATTTTATTCTTCCACATATTTGCCTAGGATCTTCTTCACTTTAACAATGTTAAATTACCAATCCAAATCAAGGTTTTGGTCATGAGTTGTTCAATATTATTCCCAACAGAACCGAAAACTTTTTTTTCTAGATTCTCCATGCTTTGTGCTTTGCCATATATGTTTTCCTTTTATATGTCTCTCACTCTGCCTTCTCAATTTGCAATCTATGGAAGGTTAATTATATTTTATATTATATATGAACGAAAAAAGGGTTAGTATATCGGGTCCAAAGTTTATGTTAAAAATTAATATAAGTAGACATGAATCTCTAATGTTATCTATGTTACCCACGTTTTGCCATTTCTCTTCCCGGCCTGCAAGGTGCAAAATTGCATATTTTTAGCGTTTTAACTATATTTGGCCCAATTTTTTTCCAATTTGCATTTTTTTTGGATAGAAATCCAATCTGCATTTATTTTAAAGGTTCTGCTTTTTTAAGCCCAACTCTTATTCTATTTATAACCAAAAAAAAAAAATTAGTAACATACAACTTTTTAAACCTTGAATTCCTGATGTTATCTATTTTAACACACTTTTTCTTCTTCAAAAAACTTCAAATTAAGTTAAGCTAAATCCGTCAAGAGTAACTCAACTAGTACCTCTTAGTGTTTCCATTGTAGTTCAAGGTTAAAGTCCCCCTCCCAACCACCTACGCGTTGTAAATGTTGAATCTATCCACACACACACACACACACACACACACACACACACACACACACACACACACACACACACACACACACACACACACACACACACACACACACACACACACACACACACACACACACACACACACACACAAAAAAAGGTTAAGCTAAACCCAAACTTTAGTATAAATTTATAGAGAAGTAAATGAAAGAAATACTTGACTAAATTGGAAGCCTCTAATTTATAAATTAAAGATACTGGGTTGAAAGTTTCAAATGAGATCAAATGATATAATCTATTATATACCAAATCTTGGAAAATAGATTGAGTGAACATGTGTTGTAGTATACTGGACTTGGGTTCTTGACTACCATCTTCACTTGATCTCGCTTTAGGAGTACAGTTAAGCATTTTTCCAACTTTGACTTTCCATACAATATGAGAAAGTCTTGCTACGAATACTAGTGATGAGCCATTCTAACTGATAAATTAATATATCCTCGTAATTATTCTAAGCTGCGAGCTCGAATCTGAATCCGACCCAAAAATTCAAGCAGCACATTAGCCCTAGGAACGTACTATGGGAGTACCTCTTCAAATTGCTAGGGCTTTTGGTGAATTTAGTAGAGCTTTTTGAGGACTTTTTGAGAATGAGTTGGTTTCAGTGCCGGTGGTGGTTAAGTAGACAATAGGGGGGTGGGGGTGGGGGTGGGGGTGGAGGATGCGCTAATGAGTTTTGGGTGAGGTGTAAAATGATTTTTTTTTATTTGTTTTTTTTATGAATAGAAAATGTGTAGAGGGGGCGACTTGAGTATGAAGTGTAAAATGTTATAATCGCAAATAAAAGCATAAAATATTTTACACCCAAAATGCTTCTATTTTACAATTAATCGGATATTATTTTCAGGTTGATTAGCAATTTTAGTCACTCGGACACCTGTAAATGTGAAAAATATTTTTCGAAAGTCAATTTGCATAAGAACAAATGCAATCTTGATGAAAATGAACTTCTTGAACAATTTGAGAGTATTTAGTAAAAACCATTAAAAAGTGTGGTTTTAATAATCTGAATTCTACTAATTACTATTTGAGGTGTGAATCACCAAAAAGGAGAAGAATATCACATGGGGACTTCCTTTACTTGTGATACCTTAATAAGTTACCAAATGCAACAATAAGTAGGTTGGCAAAAATAAGTATAATTTGGATCCAAAAGGCGCTTAAACCAACACTTAAAAAGCTTATAAAACCCTTTCCCTCTCTCACAGAGCAGGAGAGAGCTCAATTTAACTAATACCATTCATACTTGGACTAAATTAGTAATTTGATCCCTCTTATTGATATCTTTCCATCATTTCGTGGTGTTAAGTGAGCTCTCTCCTATTTTAAAATTTTAATTTTAATCATTCCTTGGTTATGTTGTTGGAGAGCTCTGAGATTTGAAGTTTGTTTCTCTAGAGTCATGTCATCCATGCTAGCAGAGTGGCACAAACAACACCTAAAACCCATTTGGATGTTTTTTGTATAACATATTGGCAGAAATATCATTTTTGTTTCTACATTTTTGACCCATTTTCATTTTGGTCTCCACTTTTTTTCTTTTCCTATTTTGGTCCTCAAAATTAAAAAATTGTTCTCATTTTAGCATATATCGTCATCTCACTAACGAATGTTGCATACATAGTGCATTGCTTGCAAGCATGAAGATGTCGTGATTATTAGTAAAATTTATTTGGCATAAAAAAAATGCAACATCAACATCCATATAAGCTTTTAATTTTTTTTTAAAAAAAATTAACATATCAATTTTAACAAAATTATACCCTCATTCCAACCAAATAGCAACCCAATTCATAATTGACAATGGCTGAAGAACCTCTGTTCTAATGTTGTGCGGTGATTTAAACCACGTTGCATGATCTAAGTCACATGTAAGAAATAAGCTACGAAGCATGGACACGAATAAGAATACGGGGACATGTATGGGTACAACACAGGGTGAAATGACAATTTTAGAAAAATTAAGAGAAAAATGTTTTATAACAAAAATATTATTATTTTTAAATAATTGTTAAAAATTCTTTTATAAGCACATTAAAACCTAACCATCGATAATATATATATATATATATGTGTGTGTGCGCGCGCGTCGCGCGCTCCCCTATTGTCTACCTAGGTAATGAAAAAAGAATTGTGAAAATTTAACTACTTAACTCATAAAAGAATCGTAATGGACTTTAACTCATAAAAGACAAAATTTTGAAAAGAAGCACATATTTACACGTCTTTTGTTCACTTGGGTGGTTGGAGATAAAAGAGAGCTCTACATGTGTGATAGTGAGGAAAAAAAAAAAAAAAAAAAAGTGAGTAAAGAGGCAAACAAAACAAGAATAAGGGCAAAAGTGGAAACTGAAAAAGAGAAATAGATAGAGCTAAAGAAGAAGAAGAAGAAGAAGAAGAGATCAGAATGGGAAGAAGATTGGCGGTAGAGGAGATCAGTGTGAGTCTGTGAGAGGAAGTGGGAGGAGATTGGTTTGAGAGGCAATGTGTTACAGTTTTTTTTTTGGTAGCACAGGCCATGTCCCAACTGTGTCCTGCCGTGTCCATCATTTTTCACAAAGAAAAAAAAAAAAAAAAATCTAGGACACGTGCTGTCATGTCCACGCATTTCCAATGTCCCGTACATGTCGGACAAGAGCAAGGCAGCCCAAATGCTTGTGCGCGCTTTCCAGTAAATAAGTAGTCCAAGAAGTCCTCTTTTGAAGCATACAAAGGGCAAGAAGCATTAGGGATGACATTCCTCTTTACAAACTCTCTTCGTATTGAAGACTATCATTTAAAAGTTTCCGAAGGAATAAAGTAAGGACTTTTAGCTTTCACAAGGCTCTCCACATTTGATAACTATATCTGAGTTCTGCTTCTTCCATCAAATTGCATTCACTATGAAGAAGCCAGTAGACTCACTTGACTCTAATTCTCTAAATAGACCTGATTGATTCATGGGGCCAAATCAGCTTATCTGAACTTCCCAACCTAGGAGGCTTCTTAACAATAGAGTTGGTTACGTGAGGTGCATACAAATTCCTCACAAATGCACAAAACATTGTGTATAATTTCCCCCAAACCGGTTGGTAGGAACTGTTTCCCGTTTCCCACTAGCCATTGAGCTTCTATAAGAACATACCACATTGCATTTTCTGTTTCACAATAGTTATTGGGGTTTTTTTTTTTTCCTCTATTGGGAATTTTAATAGATTTATAGTTACTATACCCTGAATCAAGTGAACTGGAATAGAGTTAATATTCATGTCTAAGATGGAAAGAAAGGGAGAAAAATATTCAATACAAACATACATGTTAACTGTCAAACGCTAACTTATTTTAGTTTAGAGCTAAAGCTTTTGATAGTTGTCCACACACCCGTTTCAAAATGAGGCCATACCAATTTGAAGTCATGTAGACCACACACTGGATAGGGGTGGGAATTAATGGATCCTATGAATTCCAATTTGCTGGCAAACTCAAAGGTAAAGGGCAAGATGGGCTGTCCCGTAAGCTAAAGCATGAAATTGCTAAAAAAACAGGAGCCTTCTATTCTCATTCTCATTCTAACGAATAAAACAATATCTGATGTTATAATAAGATGATAAATACTTTGGTTCTCATTCTCGTTCTAATGAATAAAAAATCAGAAGGGAGAAGGGGGGAAAATGATAAGAACATAAACCAATTCAGGAAAGTAGGAAATGAGCAAACAACAAAAATTACAACTTGAATGTGCAGTGATTTAAACCAACATAAATTTTTTCTTTTTTATTCTACTATGTCCATTATACATGGAGTTGTCTTTTTACAATAAAAGTTATCTTACTTACCAAAGAAAAACTTAAGCAAGAACTAATACAAATTCAAATAAATATGAACACAAACTATATGGTCCATTGTATTAAACATATACTTGCTTATAGCCTTATAGCCCATTTATAATCAATAATCGGATATGCCATGTGCTTTCCAATACATACAAAACATAAACTAGAATAATACTTTCAACTGTTTAGAACATGCAACATTCAAAACTAATTGATTTTGCTACTTGAGTAGACTTATGATCAAACTCATAGTAATCCCAATTATTTCAACTGCAAATCATCTTCCTTTGCCAACCACTCCCAAACTTGCAGCAACAAGCTTCTTAAGTAGTCTTATGATGATACTTATTATGCCCGGTTCTTTTCCCAGTAAGACATAGCACGAACCTATTAGATCCAAAACAATGGAATATCATAAACTCTACAAAACCAAAATCTCAACAAACAACTATCTAATTTTTTGGCCAAGAAAAGTGAGGTAAAGAAAATGTACAAGACGTAGCACAGATAAATATCCTTTTTCTTAAGGTTAAGCCTGCAGGTTACTATAATTTCTTCTCTTATCCAAAACAGTGGATATTAAAAAATCTATTAACATGATTGGTTGACACATGTCAAGAAGACCAAATATCATCTTTGGATTAATCAATCAAATTGTTGTCTTAATGTTTGAATTCAAAACTTGCACTTATTTTTAGCACTTCAAAATCTAGAAGCACTTTCAAAGACGCTTTTCTGAACATAACCAAAATGAGTTACCTACCCTATTAGCAATAGCAGAGTAACATCTTGATGACTTTGACATAAGTATAGTCTGTTGTAATAGCAGCTCTGCATTCTTAGTCAAACAGATAGCCAAATAAAGATTTGAAACAGTTAGTTTTACATAAAGAAGTAAATTCCTAATCATAAATGAAAGCTAATAGTAAAATTTTAGTACATGCCATAGCAGAGGAGCTTACTTGCTGCCTTATAATTTAACATGTCCCTGCAAGTGTTGAAGTTGAAACTAGGCACTCTAAAAAAGAAAAAAGAAAAAAAAAATGAAATATATATTGTTACTGTTGAATGGAAAGGAAAATTTGGCAAGTAGAGTATGTTATTTTGTGGTGATCCTCCCATTCATGGATATTCACTAGAACATCGCTAAAGCAAAAGATCCACAAAACAACATTTCTA
This sequence comes from Quercus suber, assembly GCF_002906115.3. Taxonomy (NCBI): domain Eukaryota; kingdom Viridiplantae; phylum Streptophyta; class Magnoliopsida; order Fagales; family Fagaceae; genus Quercus; species Quercus suber. The sequence continues at coordinate 609,993 of NW_027071804.1, read as the reverse complement.
TGGTATTGCCTCAGAGGTTTTAAACTCTCATGAACACTTCAAACAACCTAAAAAGAAAAATGAAACAACAAAGCCAAACCTTTAGATTAACAAGACCTTCCTAGATTTTACCACATTTAGCATTACATGATTCGGCCTGCCTCGATAAATCTTAAGCATTTTGGTCTCTAAGAGTTGAACCTAAAACACATAAATTTGCTTCAACATTAAATTTAATATCATAACAATAGAATATATGTGTGTGTATATAAAAATAAAAATAATAATACCTATAAAAAAAATAATAATGATAATAAAAAAGACGAAAAAAAAAAAAAAAATCCCCCCCCCCCCCCCCAAAAAAAAGAAAAGAAAAGAAAAAAAGATATACACTTGCACAGCGTATAGAACTGTCTTTTAACACATAAAGGATATGAACCTTGATTGTTCCAAGACCTATCTCAAAAGTTGCAGTATCTTGCACTTTCTATCCAAATATAGAAGTTTGGTTTAAAAAAATGACAAAAGAAAAGACGGAAAATGCTGAAAACAGTAACCATGGGAGCAATGTGATCAATAAAAAGTGTTGGCCAAATTTTGCCCCTATTCATTTAATTGTGTCACTTTTGTCCTTCAACTTTTAAAATAGAGGTCCTTGAACTATTAATTATGTCAATTTCATCCCTCAACTTTCATAATCAAGTCAAATGTATCCTCAAAAGTTGTCTTCATTTGAAAGATGAGTAACAAAATTGATACAATCAAACGTGTAGGGAAGAAATTAAAACAACCAGATTATCAGAGGATTAGAAGAGAAGTTTGGCCAAAAAAGTGTTACTTTAGTGAGAACATTAAAGTTTGACTGCAAGGGAATTCAGTTTTGAGTGCATGCTATTTTCATAGTTTTTTTGGCAAGGTAGAAAATAAGAAAAATGGTCAAGGCCCAACGGGAATAGTAGATAATCATAAACTATTTTTCTTCAAATGAATGATTTTTTTTAAAGTAAACAAACTATACTAACAACAAAACACCAGCAGCTAAAAGCTGCAACACCTAAACAGAGCAATCAGAAAACTTTTTTTTTTTGAACCATACTTAAAAATAATTACAACATAAAACTATTCACTAAAAAATTCACTCTCTCCACAAACTCAACCTGAGCATTGTTTCTTCTGATCAAAAGCAGGATAGCATCCTCAGACTTGACATTGCCGATAAATACAACGGCATTTTTTTGAAACCAAATTTAATAAAATACTACAGATTAACCAGGTCTGCATATGGTTCTTTTAAAACTTTTACCCTTCAACCTATCCATACCCTACAGAACCACTTATGCAAGCTATATAATTGGGATTTTATTAGACTTTAACTTTCTCTTGTAGACTCTTTAATAAAGGATACTCAAGCAACGACTGGTGATTCCTACTCCCAAATTTAATAATCAACTGATAATGACACGTCACTTTGATCATTTTAACAGCCTATCTCAAGTGGAAAATTTCTCTAAGAAAAAAAAGAAAGGGATGAATGAATGAGTTTATCAATGAAACAAACCATACAATAAGCAAACACCAGCAGAAGACACAAAACACGAAGCTGCACCTAAACTTAAAAAGAATCAAACTTGCAGAGCAAGCATAAAACTAAGAAAGAATTTTTTTCTCTTGAAAAACTCAAACCAGGCCTTTATACCTCCTCAGACTTGACATTGCCAATGAATACACAAGCATTTCTTTTAAGCAAAAACAATAACCCACTACAGACCTAGCAAGTTTTCTTATATTGCTTTTAAAACATTTTCCTTCCACTTTTCTTTACCCCACATAACTACTTTCAAAACATTTACCTTGGATTTAATTAGACATCATGACTTGCTCCCATAACCTCTTTGGAAAATGATACTCAAAGCAAAGAACAAGTGCTCTCAAGACAGGTCTTGCAGAAGACACAACATGTCACCTTGATAGCCCCATTTTAACAAATTGTCTCGAGTGGAAAGTCTATTTCTCAAAGCAAGTCAGCAACTAACGGAATGCTATGAATACAATATGAATGCTGGATTAATTTCCACAACTTCATTTCAGAACATTTGGTCTTCATTTACTGCCAAGCTGATTTCCTAGAGAATTGCAAAGTTTAGTAGATTAAATAAAGTTTAGCAGCTTCTTCTTAATGTGATTAATCTCACTACATCCTACTCACAACATGTTTCAAGGCATAGATCTTTTAATACATTAATCACAAGGGAAAATGGGACGCACCTTGAAATCAAACATGGAAGAAAACTAACCTTTTGCAAAACAATTATTGCTAAAAGGGAAAAAGAATGAAAAATAAAAAAAGACAAAGTGAAACCAGGAAAGTTTCCACTATAACTGTATATAGTGAAACTATACAGCAAAAAAAAAAAGAAAAAGAATACAGTGAGATACTTTATTTATACCTTCACTCCACATTCATATATGAAAACTTGAAGATCTTAAATAAGAGAATAAATCATATCAAGTCTACACCTACAAGTTGACTTGCAGCTCACCAAATTTCTATATACAATCTCAAAATCATCCTAAATCTTCAATCAAATTGAATTCACATTTTTTTGTTTTTTAGTTGAAAAGTGACAAAACTGACATTCAACATAGATAGCAAGTGTATAATTAAAAACCAGCATAAATTCCACAACATTGAAATATTAAGAAATGCATTCACCAAAGAATTAAAAAATGGACATGAAAAGCAAAAGCAAAATTTAAATATATATAAGGATATGGTACCAAACCCAACAATAAAAATAAGAAAGAGAGAACGAGGCCTTACTGTCTACACAAAGGTCTTGAACTATTCAAGAGCACAAAGGTTATTGATATGTTTTGAAACATCAGAGGCATCAACCTTGCATGTTACTGGGCATTTGATGCTAAAAAAAGCAGAAACTATGCACCCAAAGAAAACAAATCAGATCAATAAAATACAAAAATTATTATAATAAATTTTTTTTGATAAGTAAGAATTATTATAATACCTGAAAACTAGAATGCAAGTGGAAAGGAATCTTGGGCCTACCAATTATTTCAATAGTGACAACACCAACCAGCTGCATTAAAAAAAAATATATATATATATATAAATAAATAAATGAATAAATCAAATACTTATTTTATAAATAATAATTACAAAGCTCAACAGCTTGATTTCCCTATGAATGAGCCTTTACATTTAGAGAGAGAGAGAGAGAGAGAGAGAGAAGAAAGTGAAAAAGGCACACAAAGATGTAAGTAAAGAAGGAGGATACCTTGGCAAAGAATGGTATCCCATGTCATTGGGGACCATGAAAGAAGGGTGATATTCTCCTAATCACCATTATGTGTTGTTTCCATTGTTTGAAAAATGAAGAAGAGAGTGAATGAGAAGCTTCATCCAAATTCTGACACATGGAAAGAGTTGGAGGAGATCTCCATTTTTTCTACTGGGCTTCGCTGTCTGAATCAGATTCAGAGTATGTTTCTTTTTTGCCATTGGAGTCAAATTCCAGTATGTCCCTAATTTCCTCCATGGTTAAAAAAATTCCATGATTTGGAAATGAAAAAAGCTGCGACATATGCATTCTACATGGACTCCCAACCATTTTACGAAATCGAACTCATTTCCACGAATTACAACATTGTACAACATGACTTTGGAATCTTCTTGAAAAAAAAAATCTAGCAAAACTACCCACAAATTATTTTGACCAGTTATTTTCTTCCACCATGTCTGTAGGCATTATTCTTCAGCCTTCTCAGCATGATATGTTGCTCTAATATGACCATCCTCACAATCCACTTTGGTTTTCCAAATTTAAACATAAGATATCCCATCAATGTTCCAAATATTACTCCACATCCATAACCTATCGATACAGCTTGCCAACCAAACCCATTTTCAGACTCTAAATTGTCTTCTTTTAGTAAGGTCGATGGTGGTGGTTGCTTTGTCTCGTTGTTGCATGTTCTTGACAACGGAAATCCACATAATCCCAAATTTTCCATGTATGAATCATTATCAAATGTATTGAACTGCTTTCCTAAAGGTATACGTCCTGTAAGTTGGTTATGTGATAGATCTAAAACTTCAAGCCATGATAGCTCTGCCAATTGCATGGGAATCTCGCCACTGAGCTTGTTAAAAGAGAGATCTAACCATTCAAGATTGGTCAAATTTCCAAACGATGAAGGAATACAACCTGTAAGGTTATTGTGAGAAAAGTTGAGCCCCTTGAGTGATTTAAGCCTTCCAAGTATCTTTGGCATCTCCCCTATGAATCTATTGTTTGAAAAGTCAATGGTTGTGAAGACAGTTTGGATTCTTACCAACTCAATATACAACCCTTTCATCATCACATTCAAAGAATCCTGATAATAATTCTCTCCCATATATTTCAATCCAACTTCACTTTCATCCACACTCATCATGGCTTTCAAATATTTGAAATATTTTCTTGGCAAAGAACCATTAAACTTATTGTTGGAGATGTCTATGATTCGCAAATTTGGGAAAGGAAATTTGGTTTTAGGATTGCCTATACTACCTTGAAATCTGTTTGATCTTAAGACAAGAACCTGCAATTCGGGAAGACTTTCCAACCAATAAGGGAAGGCTCCATTTATCTTATTGTTTCCAAGATCTAGAACTTCCAAGTTCCTACAATTTGCTAACGATCGTGGCAATTGCCCTTTTAACTGATTGCCATTAAGATTAATATTCCTAAAATTATTTCCCTTACCAAATGTGGTTGGAATGGTACCACGAAGGTTATTCATTCGCAAATCCAACACTGAGAGGTAAATAAAATGTGCCAAACACTTAGGAATCATGCCACTAAAGTTGTTATGAGACAAGTCTAGAACTTCAAGGGCACTTGCATTACAAATTAAAAAAGGGATTTCTCCAGATAAATTGTTATTGGAGACAAAGAAATATCCAAGGTTATGAAAATTTAATGTGGGAATTGGTCCTTGAAGCAAGTTGGCCCGAAGATCAACATATGATAATGAATTTCTCCCCACATCCCTGAACCATCTTGGAACTTGACCATAAATTCTGTTATTGGAAAGGTCTAAGGATTCTAAATTTGTTGTTGTTTTTAAGAAAATTGGGAATTCACTAATGTTGGAAGAAGACAAGTTCAACTGCAGAAGATTGGGCAAGGTAAAAGTTACATTGTTGATGCTAAGTAAGTTATGTGAAAGATCAAGATATTGGAGATTTTTGAGCTTTGAAAACATTTCAAACTCTAACATAATACTCAATTTATTTGATGAGAGATATAGATCAGTAAGGTTCACAAGTCTAGAAATTGACCTAGGTATGGAGCCCTGTAGCTTATTATAACCCAAATCAAGAGTCTCCAATGAATTGTACTTAAATTCACCAATCTCACCAATAAATTCATTATGATCAAGTCTTAACGTCTCCAAAGATGGCAAATTGAACAACCAAGATGGCAGTGTTCCATTTAGGGAATTTGAACTTAAATAGAGCACAATTAGATTCAAACCACTTACGTGACTAGGAAGGGGACCAACAAGTTGATTGCCGTCAAGGAATAACGTTGAGAGATTGGGCAAGTTCAATAGTGACAACGGCAGTAAACCTGTTGAAATATTCACCAATAATTAGAAATTGTTAGTTCATGCGTATGCCAAAAACACCTAAAATTTAAAAAGTGGTAATAGAATCTCACCGGTGAATCTATTATATGACAAATCCAAATAAGTAATTTGTGTGAAGTTCCCAAGTGATGCCGGAATTGGCCCAGTAAAATTGTTGCTTGATAGAATCAGATGAGTAATTTGAGTGAGGCTTCCTAGTGAGGTTGGAATTGACCCAGTAAAATTGCAACTACAGAGATTCAATTTCTTCAAGGACTTTAGACTACCTATAAAATCAGGTAATTCTCCCGAAAAGCTTATGAAAGAGAGATCTAAGAACTGCAGGGAACTACTGCTGTTGCAATTAGAGTTTGGAAGAGAACCTTCAAGATAATAATTATACCCTAGATCAAGGGTTTGTATACTCGGAAGGCAGAGGATGTTATATTCGAGTTTTCCCCGCAAGTCACAGTCATGGAGACTAAGAGTTGTCAAAGAGGAGGACAGATTCATCAAAGAATTAGGTCTAATTGAGGACATATTTGTGTCATCCAGAAGAAGTTCCCTTAACAGAGTTAGGTTATCAACGACTCTTTTCCAAACTGGTGTTTCGATGATTAATGGATTATTGTAAGAAAGATCGAGTGAAACAAGCGAAGACAACTGGGAGATTTCATATGGGATTTTGCCAGAAAAACCAGAATTAGAGAGGTTAAGATGAGTCAAAGTCTTAAAGTTGCCAAACTCAGAAGGAATTAGGGAGGGATAGAAGTCATTACCAGCAAGATTCAAGGACCTGAGATGGCGAAGAAGGAAGAGGGAACTGTTGGAAGGAAAGGAGCCATTAAGCCAACTGCAACTAAGGTCAAGACCAATAACATGGCGGGTCGCATTGTCACACTCGACACCATCCCAACTACAGCAGTCCTTATGCTCCTTCCAAGAGGCTGTCTTTGGATACGAATTATCACATATTTGAATATTTGATCTATAAGGACCAGAAAATGAATTGGTTACATCAAGAGGAGGAGAAGCGGATCTGTCAAGAGACAGAGAGTTATTAAAATGGAGTAGAGCAGAGCATGGTGAGTTTGAAGACAAGGAAGAAGAAAAAGAGGATGGAAAGAGCAAGGAGAGTAGACGGAAGAAGAAGAAGAGTTGATACTTCAAAGTTAAACAACAAATACCTATTTTGATAAGATGGGATGATACCCTTCAGCCTTCAAGGAAGCAAAAGAGTGAATATAGGCGAGTGCGGCGTGTGGGATAGAACGAATATTATGAACATTTATATCGTGCTACCAAGTCAACCCAAGTCTTCTACTTTTCTTTCAGTTTTATTTTTAAAAATTCAATCACAGTAATTGAGTTATATGCGAAACTACATGGCTTTATTTATTTTTAATTCTTCTTTCAGTTTTTTTTTTTTTTTTTTTTATTTATTTATTTATTTAAGGAAAGATATAACTTTATTGTATATTCAAAAATAATATAATATTGCGGATAATAATAACAATAACTTTTGCAAAATAGACAAGGCATCATATCTCTATGAAAAGCAGGATCAATCAAGCTGTGATTTCAACCATTGAGATTGATCAATTGGGGTTTTTTCATAGAGATGATGCCTCGGCTGCAAATTCCACCGAGTCATAGATATTCTTCTGAATAGTGCATCAATTCTCTTTTTTTTCGAAATTAAAATGTGTTCTTTTTAATTGTTTGATTAGTTAAATGATACATTGCTCAAATCATCTTTTAAATATTTTCCAAAAGCTTAGGATGTTCCACCACTAATTAACTCTATTCTTGTAACTGAATTTGGCTAGTTTTTTGCTTTTTCCTTAAATGCAAGTATATTCTTCTCAAAAAAAAAAATTCCCAAAGCATTATAAATTTTATAAATTTTGAAAATATAATAAAAAAATTATTTTTTTTTAGAAACAAACACACATACACACAAGCTTAGGATGTGGGAAATGAGTTTTAGCACAAAAGCACACCACAACTCTACTCAAAAGTCATAGTAATTTCTAAGACTCCCTTTACTAAAAAATAAGACTCCCTTTATTGTGGAGGTGTACAACCACATAATAATGCTACCCACATAATAAGTAGACATTTTTATACATAAATATTACTTAAATAATATTTAATTTTTATTCAAAAAGTAAGATTTCTTTCTTAAATACACAAATACTAAAAAGAGAAGGAAAAATTTTGTGAAAACTTTAGAGTATTTGTTTAAAAAATAAAGTGGACTTAAGCATGTAATTGTGTTTAGACTTCAATCTATAAAGTTTGGTTTCACAAGCGACAAATTTTTTTTCTCATCTCTAAAGTCTTTACCTTTTGTAAGTGGGAATCCTTTTAACTATTTGATTAGTTAAACGACATTTGTCTCCTTTGTTGGTAGGAAAAGTCATTGCAATATAAGAGCAAAAGGTTGTGAATATTTGAATGAGAAAGAAAAAAGATGAGTTGAAATGGGAATGTTAGTTGGTAAGAGATGACGGGTACTTGATGTGAGTAATTATATGAAAAAAGGAAACAAAGTTGAGTCAACACATGCAAATAGAGCTTCTTCTTCTTCTTTTTTTCTTTTTTTTTTTCTTTTTTGAGAAGAAGAAAATAGAGAATCTAAAAACTTAAGAGTAATTCCTGAAAATGTTGCACATTGCAGTAAATTTGTCATATATTTTTTTTAATAAAAGGAAATTGAAAAATAAAGGAGAAAAAAAATTATCATTCAAAATATTACTAATAATATTGCTAAAAGACTTGTAACTTGAATAATATTACAACTTGAAAAAAAATCATAACTTTAATAATATTGCTAAAAGACTTGACTCAAGTGGGTTGAAAGGTCTTTAGGCACAATAGTATGAAAAATGAAATTCATGCAAATTTAATAATTATCATTCATGCACAAATTGAAAGGTCTTCTTCCACGAAGTTTCCAAGGTGCAGGTCTTCCACAGGACCACAAGTCTCCCAAATCAATAATCAAACAAAAAGGAATGTAAATCAAGCAATGTAAAAAGAAGCAAAACAAACATAATAGTATAATACATAGATGACATGTGACAAACGAGAGAGTCTAAAACTTAAAAATTAAAGATCTCAGGGAAATCTACATTTTATTGTTCGTAACACTAATTTTCCTTTGAAACTTTGAACTGAAGAATGTCACCATGATTCTAATTGGAGCAGGAGTCTTTGGCTCTTTGCAGTCAATTCCTTTTTCGTTGGCTTAAATTTTCTTCCACCTTGAGAGCACGCAAATTGACTTAGCACCTTTGCCTTTTTGACCAGGTCGACATGTTGTACAAATACGCAATCCTCATTCAAAAAAATCATATAAAAATCACCAAATTAGAGTTTTAAATTATAATTAAATTTTGAAAAGAAGTCTAGGCACAATTGCAAAAAAAATTCCATGTAACTAAGTCATTGGACCCCTTTTTCCTTGGTATAAATAGGAGGGTCCCAATGGGATGAGGGGGCGAACAATTTTCTCTCCAGAACATTTATTGTAGGAACATAAAAGTTTTCCATTGTAGACTTTTCACGCTTAAAGAACATGACTTGCCAACTAATCAAATTGGAGTTTTTAGTACCTACAGCAATTTCACAACATCAAGAACAAACCCCAATGTATACAATTTCAAATTCTATAGTCTTCAGTTACATCAAATGAGTGTTTAATTTTTCTCACAAAGTATTAAATAGTAAAGCTTCGGGGCCATAGTCTCAACTACAACTCTCAATCATATTAGACTTGGATGACACCTTTCCACAACGTATCATTATGAGATGTAGAAAAAATTTGGAGTGTACACAACGTTTAGTGTGGATGGGAAGAAATTTCATCCTATTCCAATTGGTTAAGTCAGTAAGAGACCTATTCCAATTTAATGATCCTGGAATTATGTATACAAGTAATAATCAATGAAACTTCCACCTAAAATAAGTCGGACTTTTGGCAAGAGAGAAAATTGATGTCTAGACAAATCAAGCTAAGGCCAACCAAAATAGACCATATTCTTAATTTCTTATCTTGATTTGTTCCATGTACAAGACTTACTGTCAATGCTTGGTGTATAAAAGTTGAAAACTTGAAAAAATGAAGTCCATCCTCTGAAAGCTTGAGAAAAAATTTATTTAAACCAACACAATATAGAAATTATAAAGGAATCAAAGAAAAATTGTCAAAAATATTAAAAATTTAATCTGTGCTTAAATTCTTATAAGGATGTCTACCTTCGTTTCTTTTGGCTATTATGTCTTTACTAAATCTAAATCAAACCACAAAAAACATATAAAAATCACCAAATTAGAGTTTTAAATTATAATTAAAATTTTAAAAGAAATCTAGGCACAATTGCACAAAAATTCCATGTAATTAAGTCACACTCAGGAATATTGGACCCTTTCTCCTTGGTATAAATAGAGGGGTCCCAATGGGATGAGGAGGCTAATAATTTTCTCTCCAAAACATTTATCGTAGGAACATAAAAGTTTTCCATTGCAGACTTTTCATTCTTAAAGTTGAAAGCTTGAAAAAATGAAGTCCTTCCTCTGAAAGCTTGAGAAAAAATTTATTTAAACCAACACAATATAGAAATTGTAAAGGAATCAAAGAAAAATTGTGAAGAATATTAAAAATTTAGACTCTGCTTAAATTCTTATAAGGATGTCTACCTTTGTTTCTTTTGGCTAATATGTCTTTACTAAATCAAAATCAAACCACAAAAATCATATAAAAATCACCAAATTGGAGTTTTAAATTATAATTAAAATTTTAAAAGAAATCTAGGCACAATTGCACAAAAATTCCATGTAACTAAGTCACACTCAGGAATATTGGACTCTTTCTCCTTGGTATAAATAGGGGGGTCCCAATGGGATGAGGAGGCTAACAATTTTCTCTCCAAAACATTTATCGTAGGAACATAAAAGTTTTCCGTTGTAGACTTTTCACGCTTAAAGAACATGACTTGCCAACTAATCAAACTAGAGTTTTTAATACCTACAGTAATTTCACAACATCAAGAACAAACCCTAATGTATACAGTGTCAAATTCCATAGTCTCCAGTTACATCAAATGAGTGTTTAATTTTTCTCGCAAAGTATTGAATAGTAAAGCTTATGGGCCATAGTCTCAACTACAACTCTTAATCATGTTGGACTTGGATGACATATTTCCACAACATATCGTTATGAGATGCAGAAAAAATTTGGAGTGTACACCATGTTTAGTGTGTATGGGAAGAAATTTCATCCTATTCCAATTAGTTAGGTCAGTAAGGGACCTATTCCGATTTAATGATCCTAGAATTATGTATACAAGTAATAATCAATGAAACTTCCACCTAAAATAAGTCGGACTTTTGGCAAGAGAGAAAATTGATGTCTAAACAAATCAAGCTAAGGCCAACCAAAATGGACCGTATTCCTAATTTCTTATCTTGATTTGTTCCATGTACAAGACTTATCGTCAATGCTTGGTGTATAAAAGTTGAAAGCTTGAAAAAATGAAGTTCATCCTCTGAAAGCTTAAGAAAAAATTCATTTAAACCAACACAATATAGAAATTATAAAGGAATCAAAGAAAAATTGTGAAAAATATTGAAAATTTAATCTGTTCTTAAATTCTTATAAGGATGTCTACCTTCGTTTCTTTTGGCTAATACGTCTTTACTAAATCAAAATCAAACCACAAAAATCATATAAAAATCACCAAATTAGAGTTTTAAATTATAATTAAAATTTTAAAAGAAATCTAGGCACAATTGCACAAAAATTCCATGTAACTAAGTCACACTCAGGAATATTGGACCATTTTTCCTTGGTATAAATAGGGGGTCCCAATGGGATGAGGAGGCTAACAATTTTCTCTCCAAAATATTTATCGTAGGAACATAAAAATTTTCCATTGTAGACTTTTCACGCTTAAAGAACATGACTTGCCAACTAATCAAACTAGAGTTTTTAATACCTACAGCAATTTCACAACATCAAGAACAAACCTCAATGTATACAGTGTCAAATTTTGTAGTCTCCAGTTACATCAAATGAGTGCTTAATTTTTTTCGCAAAGTATTGAATAGTAAAGCTTCGGGGCCATAGTCTCAACTACAACTCTCAATCATGTTGGACTTAGATGACACCTTTCCACAACGTATCATTATGGGATGTAGAAAAAATTTGGAGTGTACACAACGTTTAGTGTGGATGGGAAGAAATTTCACCCTATTCCAATTGGTTAGGTCAGTAAGGGACCTATTCCGATTTAATGATCCTAGAATTATGTATACAAGTAATAATCAAGGAAACTTCCGCCTAAAATAAGTCAGACTTTTGGCAAGAGAGAAAATTAATGTCTAGACAAAACAAGCTAAGGCCGACTAAAATGGACCATATTCTTAATTTCTTATCTTGATTTGTTCCATGTACAAGACTTATCATCAATGCTTGGTGTATAAAAGTTGAACATCTTAACTGAAGTCTGTCCTCTGAAAACATGAAAAAATGAAGTCCATCCTCTAAAAACTTGAGAAAAAATTCATTTAAACCAACACAATATAGAAATTATAAAAGAATCAAAGAAAAATTGTCAAAAACATTGAAAATTTAATCTGTGTTTGAATTCTTATAAGGATGAACACAATAGCAATAGCCTTTTTTTATAAAATAAATAAGAATAAAAATATATAAATCTATGCTTATTTTGTACGTATGATAAAGTCCTATCACAAAATTTTTTGAGACTCATGCTAATTAGTGATTAGCAGAAACCTCATGCTGGAGTGCATGAAGTCTTGTCAAGTGACACTCTAATTTTGTATTTAATATTTTTTTTTACCCCTTTCATTGAGTTTTTTTTTTTTTATTGTTACCCAAAAGTTTACTTTAACTTATTTTATTGTTATCTCATTAGTCTCTCATTAATTGTCTAAGCTTACACCACACTTTTCTCTCTTCTTCATGTCTTTTAGCATACCCACTATTTTAATATTTTAAAAAAGAAAAAAAAATAATTAAGAACTAATAGTAATAACTAACCAGATAAGTTCCTAAAGAGAGATAGAGAGACACAAAAATGTAGTGAATTGTTAAATAAAACGCATTGTTTCACTACATATTACCAAAATAAAAGACTTGAGACCGACAAAAAAATTGAAATAAAGAGAGAGAAATCTATTGGCCTTCCACCACCATCAAGACGCTAAAACTACGAGTATTTTTTTTTCTTTTTAAATTAGGGGATTAAATATGATTTAGGTTTGGGTAATTTGGTTGGATAGTTTTTGTTTTGAGTATATAAATAAAGAGAATATTTAGTACGCAATATAAAACCATATTCTACCATGATTTTAAATAATCTATAAGATACATGCATACACATTTGCCCATACCATGTATTAATGTCGCACTATCGAAGACAGTGAGAAAGTTGAACATACTTTCATTTCATAGTATAAAATATGCGAACACAATACAAATTAATTGATTTTCATTAGGGATGGTAATTTTTGCCCGACCCGCGGGTACCCGGCCCGGCCTGACCCTAATGGGTTGGGTTTTACCCGGTCCGATTAGGAATAGGGTCGGGTATGGGTTTAAAAAAAAAAAAAACCCCGAAGCGGGTCCAGGTCGGGTCCGAGTTTTATTAAAAAAACCTGAGACCCGACCCGGTAAAAACCTGGTACAAAGAAATTACTAAAATACCCTATATATATTTATACCTAAAATCTAATCCTAATCCCCCATTTCCCCTTCACTCTTTAGCAGCAGCCTCCCTCCCTCTCAATCCAATAGTCCCACACTCCCTCACCCTCACTCTATCTGAAACCACCACTGTGAACACCACCAAAATTTAGATGGCAAGACATTCAACAGTCAACAACCCACATTAGCCCGGTTCGAACATACCCAAAAGAAAAAAAAACACCACCGCCTCACCCTCCCTCACTCCGACCCTCACTCCGACACGACGACCCTCACCATCGTCACAAACCCCACCCTCACTCCGACACGGCAACACTCCCTCACGCCTCCCTCCCTCAGTCCCTCTCCCTCAGCTCACGCCGTTGACTCTTCCCGTCGAGCTGTCGCCGTTTTTCTTCAGGTCTGAGCTGTCGCCGTTTTTTGGGTTTAGCTTATATTTTTTTTGTGTTGAAACATCGTAGCTATAACGCTCCATAGGTGTTGAAGATTTGGAATTGGAAGCCATTGTCACACAGAGACACACACACAGAGAGGGAGAGAGAGAGCACTTGATTAATTAGATGCTAGTTGAGTTTTTGGGCTTCGGATTTAGTTATGTTGTTTAGGGAAAAGGCCTGGGACATTCTTATATTTAGTTACTTTGTTTTCATGTTTACCAAATTTTGATTTCAATAATTGATGTATGTAAACACACACACACACACACGGGTATTAAAGGAAAAAAGAAATGAAAAACTAATATTATAAGAAAGAAAGGGTTGATGAATTTCAATTGATGGATAGAAGAAGCATATGGATATGGGGATTTTTTTTTTTTTTGTAAACTTATTTTCTTTTATTTCTCTTTTTTTTTTTTTTTTTTTTTGTAAACTTATTTTTTTTAATTTCTCTGCTCAAAGCTCCCTCATTTATTTTCTTGTCCGTGGGCTTGTCAATTGAAAAATGTGATTTCAATTGATGAATTAGAATATGCAGGCTTAATGTAGGCAAAATCTGGGCTTGAATTAAAATCTGGGCTTAAAATTTTTATTTTTTTGGTTGGGCCACGAATTGGGCCCAATTCCTAAACGGGGCCTAGCTGGGGCGGGTCCGGGCTCCTGAAAAAAGCCCGGTACCCTAAACAGGCCGGGTCCGGACCATAGGTCTTGCCCCGCGGGTCGGGTCCGGGTATGGAAAAACCCGGCCTGAACCCGACCCGTTGCCATTCCTAGGTTTGAGTCATAAAATTCACAAATCCACTTAACTCAAATCGACTCACTTATATTTAATATATATTTAAAATTAAAAATATATATATATATATTTTATATATATTTAAAAATATATTATACAATTTATTTATTTATTTTTTTGTCCCCCTTCCTAAATAAAACCTAAACTCTAAGTTCTCCTCATATAGTTTGTGTTGGTTTGGTGTTATGCTCATGATTATTTAGTTATAAATTTACTCTTATTTATGGTAGTGTTGTTTTAATGCTAAATTTAATAACAATAATATTAATTAAAAAAAATTGTCCAACTCATGAGTTCAACCCAACCAAATCCAACCCATGCACACCCCTAATTGAAACACCAATCACTTTAATAAAAGGTCTCGTGTGATTGGTTGGGAAGCCCATACATACATACATACATACATACATATATATATATATATATATATATATTTTTTTTTTTAAGAGGGAGGCCCATGTTTTTGGTCTTATAATTTTTTGCAATGCTGCTCCTCTTTGTCTCTCCTCACTCTTCACATGTATTTTATACCTTTTTTATAAAAAATAAAAAATAGTTTTTGTAAATCCGTTCCTTTTATTCTCAATCCCAAACTCCTAACGGCGTTAACTTGATTGTTCCCTCTTTATAACACATACATTTTTTTCTTCTCTAAAGTCTAAAGCACCTTCTAGCATATTCAGGATCCATGAAAGTAGTCTAAAAAAAACAAACAGCTAGATTATTTATATTTTCCCTCTTAAACCATATTCAAGCCAACTTGTACTAAAAGGGAAAAAAAATAACAATCAAAGAAAGAAGATTTGAAGCAAGATAAAAACTAATATTGTATGTCTTATTTTAAGTAAATTGTATTTTTCACCATAGCGGCTTCAAGAATTTTTTTTTAGGGTAATCATTAACAAACTTCAATTCTACTATTTGAACAAAAAACGTATCACTCGGACCACAGAAAGAGCAACTATAATATTATATTATAGAAAATAATATATAATATTAAAGAAATCAACCCTTCATGGGCTATGGGGTGATGGGTTTTTTGGTTGGGCAAGATGTAAAATCAGAAATTTTATGTTCAATTTACTACACATTTTTTTCTAAGTTTAAAAAAATTCTCTTTTCTATCCTTTGGAATCGTCTAAACAAGACTTCTCAAAAATAAAATATCTTTACAATCTTAAAAGTTTAAAAGAGATCTACAGAGAACTCAATAATGCCTGTAAATCTGTTCATTTCTCCCCTAAACTAGTGAAAGAATTATTTTTTATTCATGAACTTTTGAAAAAAAAAATTCATAGCATACTTATACGGGCAGTGTAACCAAATATTTATGCAAATGTCACAGCCAACAAGAAAATACATGACTAACAAGGTTTACTTTGAGCTGAAAAGTCACTATCATTCTTTAACACATGAAAATCATTCCCACGTCATACCACTTGTGGTCAACGTTTTTGCCCATTGATTGCGTTGTGGACGAGTTCGCACTTTAAAAATATGACTCATGCCTTAGGGTGGTGCTATGAAAGTAGCCTAAAAAAAAAAAACAAACAGCTAGATTATTTATATTTTCCCTCTTAAACCATATTCAAGCCAACTTGTACTAAAAGGGAAAAAAAATAACAAACAAAGAAAGAAGATTTGAAGCAAGATAAAAACTAATAGTGTATGTCTTATTTTAAGTAAATTGTATTTTTCACCATAGCGGCTTCAAGAATTTTTTTTAGGGTAATCATTAACAAACTTCAATTCTACTATTTGAACAAAAAACGTATCACTCGGACCACAGAAAGAGCAACTATAATATTATGTTATAGAAAATAATATATAATATTATAGAAATCAACCCTTCATGGGCTATGGGGTGATGGGTTTTTTGGTTGGACAAGATGTAAAATCAGAAATTTTATGTTCAATTTACTACACATTTTTTTCTAAATTTTAAAAAATTCTCTTTTCTATCCTTTGGAATCGTCTAAACAAGACTTCTCAAAAATAAAATATCTTTACAATCTTGAAATTTTAAAAGAGATCTACAGAGAACTCAATAATGCCTGTAAATCTGTTCATTTCTCCCTCTAAACTAGTGAAAGACTTATCTTTTATTCATGAACTTTGGAAAAAAAAAAAAAATTCATAGCATACTTATACGTGCAGTGTAACCAAATAATTTATGCAAATGTCACAGCCAACAAGAAAAAACATGACTAACAAGGTTTACTTTGAGCTGAAAAGTCACTATCATTCTTTAACACATGAAAATCATTCCCACGTCATACCACTTGTGGTCAACGTTTTTGCCCATTGATTGCGTTGTGGACGAGTTCGCACTTTAAAAATATGACTCATGCCTTAGGGTGGTGCCATGTTTAGAACTCATGACAACTTCCCTCTTTAAAATTATTTATTACCATTTAGGATATTCTCCACTCATTTAAATTCTACGTGTAGCATGGGATGGTTTGAGTTATAGTGGGACTTTCTACAACTCAAATTTATAACTCCTGGATTGATAGATATGATGGATTATAAGTATTTTCTACCACTAAGTCATACTTTCGGGTGGTATTCTCTTTTTAAGATTAAGTTACGGTATCGAGCTACTAGGCATTATTGCCTTAGGGAGTTAAAAACTTAAGAATGTGCTCACAATTATATGACTTGCAGTTTGAAGACCCTAGAGAGAAATTTGAATCCCTTCATACAATACCCGAAATAAATAAAAGTTACTAAAATAATAATCATTAAGTGAAAATTTCTCCTCCAATCAACCAACGAAAGGAGCAATTTAGTCACCCTAACCTTTGTGGAATGAAAAAGTCAAATTAGAATATCAAATGGGTCATTTTGATTTTGACCCAAAAGTTTTAAAGGTTACTTTTTTTATTTTCGTTGCGTTTGTAAGTGCAAATTTTAGCATACACTTGGTGTGGGATTATGATTGATTCAAGCAAAGCATTAAATGATCGACCTTGATATAAAAAGATGCAGAAGCTAGGTTCGAGTTTGTATCAAGCTCACTTAATTTTTGAACTTGTGTTTGTTAAAAATTCAATAATTAGAAGTTTTTTTTTTTTTTTTTTAAATAAAAAAAATGATAAAATTTAGATCTATAGCATCCGCTCCATGAATATTGCTCTTTACCATCAAGCTTATAAGATACCAATTGTTTTTTGTGTAAGCAAAAGTTCGAAACCTAGATCTCTTATTCAAGAGACAAAAAATTTTACCAATTGAACTAATTGTAACTCATATATATATATATATATATTATTGGAACCCACATATAAACCTTGAATTAGAATGAATGGAATGGAACCATTGATTTAGAATTTAGATACAATGGAAAAGAAATTAATGAAAAAATTGGTTGTTTGGACAATTCTCTCTACCTAGTAATAGAGGAGGAGGGATCAAAGGAGCTTCCTGGACCTAACCACGGCTAACTTCATGTCATGGGAATGCCATGAGAATGTAGAAACATATTATCAAGACCCACTGGAAAATGGATCCCAATTCGCAAATAATGTGAACAAGCCCTTAAGGACACATTAGATTAGACATCCCTTTGAACAGGGATGGAACTATGCTTGGACCAGGGAGGGCAATGGCTCCCCCTGGCCCAATGAGAAAAAGCAAAATATATAATATATAAAACTTGTTTTTTAATTTTCATACTCTATTTTTGTTCAATACTTCCATCCTTTCACAAAAAGTATACTTTCTTCATTCAAAATTTCATTAAATTTTTTTTTTTTTCGGGGTTTTTGTTTGGATTTTAAATGATTTATTAAATTTATCTTAAAACATTAGCATAGGATAATTGCAACTTAAGTGTTTGATGAAGTTCCCCAAAGAAGCTTGGGATAAAAAAATAATACACACACACACATATATATATATATATGTACTTATATATTCTTTTATAAGTTGCTTGGATAAAACACATGGTTGTCTTTGGGTTATAACAAATTTTTTAAGCATTTGGGTTTGAGTGTATCTCGCCTCCCCTTGTTCGAAATCCTAGCTCCATCTCTGCCTTTGAATCACCCACCTTGACAATATAGCCGACATCTCTGTATCTATCCAGGCATAAGCAGCAAGAATATCCCAAAGTTTTGACAAATTTTCCTGCTCGTAAAGCACCAATGTCCTATCAGTCCACACCACATCTAAACCTGACATTGATAATAGACCAACCAGAAAAGGTCAAGACATCAACAAATAAATCTTTTCAAGTATAAAATAAATTTTTGAGTATAAACATGCTCTTATAACTAAATATAGCATTAATGCTAGGAGAAAGGTAGGGTGTTCTTTTTGTAAGACTTCCATAAAATTGATTCAAAAACTTTATTGAGACCCCTAAGGAATTATGTATTCCGGTATTCGTTCATGCAAGAAAAACTAAATTGAGCTCATATTTGTACCATCTATGATCTATCTCAAGGCAAGGGTGATTAATTTATAAATGACATAGGCTTTAGCCGCAACTCAGGAAAGGAGCATTATCATTTATGACATAGCGAAGAATATATAATATATACACACACATATAGATTATAGAGTATTGATATTATAAGTGCATGTGCCATGAATTTAAAGATGTCTAAGTCACATAAATATATATATATATATATATTATATAGAAATTTTATAGAAAATCAATCAGATATGTTATGGAGCAGATGTTATAGAAATTTTATTGACTGAATGGTCAGATGACAAGATCGATGAGATCATTGAGTTGAATGACTAGAAAATTCAATAACATTTTTGATTGAAAATTTGTACATATAGAGACTTCTTTGTTCTTTTCAACTTCTGCTCATATGTCAAATACAATATATTATTGCCTATCCTAATGAATTTACAAATGCACTTTGTTCATGTAACTATTTTAGAAGTGTGTAATCTAATGAGTGACTGTTAGTGACACCGCAGCAGACAACGGCACACTAGATTTATGACTAAATAAGATAATGGGTATCCAAAAAATTCAAAAGGTTATCTAAAAATCCAAATATATATGTTTCAATATAAAAAGTAAAAAATAAAAAATCTATAAAAAAAATACCTTGATTTGAAGCGGGTCTTTGGAACACAAGTGCATTGAAGGTAGAAAGAATTAGCAGGAGTTCTAGGGTCTCTCTACATTTCCAAAAACACAGAAGCTCAAAACAATTTCTTTGCTTTCAAACCCAAAAAAAGAACAAAAGAAAAACACCAGGTGCTGGAATCCATTGAAAGATGACCAAAATCCCAGTAAAAGAATTGTCTCAGATGCCTTTGAGGATGTTTCAAAGGGGTCCCAAGCGGCGGAAAAAGTATTGACCCAAATAATAACCAAGTAAATAAAATAACTCAATGTATAGACAAAGTATAATCATTTCTTGTCTGGTTACTGTATCTTTGTTTTTGTTCTTGTTTTTATTACATTTCATTTTATTAATTTTTTTTACTTTTTTTAATTTATTTTAAAAAATAATTCAATAGTTGGGAGATAGAGGATTTTTTTTTTTTTTTTTTTTATGGGTGGAAGATGGAAAATTTGATGCTTATTACTAAATATATAATATATTTTAAATATATATTAAATATGGGTGAGTCGGGTCGGGCTTGGTGGGTTTGTAATTTTATGACTCAAACCCAACCCGACCCGCTATAAAAAAAAATTTTGTAACCCAACCCAACCCAACCCACCAAGCCTTAAAAACTGACCCAACCCCGCGGGTCGGGTTGGGTTTGGCGGGTCGGTGAATTTTCTGCACACCCTTAATACAGGTTAATTTAGTCGTGCTGTTGTCTACACTTGCAACTGTTGGATAGTAGTTAGGTTTGATTATTTTGTAATGGGCATTATTTTTGTAAAGAGTTTTTATTTGTAACTTTGAGCATTGTGTTTGTGTTTTGTCACGGATTGCCAAATGGGGAGTTTGTTAAGTTCTAAATACTTAGGAACTAAAATATTAGAACTCTAATTTGTATTGTTGGCAAACCATGATCAAAACAGGTTGTTAGTCTTTTTTTAGACTTGCTCAAAGTATGTCTTTTATGTAAAGTTGTAATCGAGTTAACTGCAGAATTGAGTGTACAATTCTGATTGGCTCGATCGATCAAGAATTAGACTAGATCGATCGAAAGTCGAGCAGAATGTTTTTTCTGCAGAATTTCCAACTCAGCCCTAAGCCCATATAACGTGTAGGGTTTTATGTTTTGCCCTAGGTATAAAAGGGAAACCCTAGCCACATTTTTGAGGTTGCTCTATTTGCTGTGTGTGTGAATCTCTTGTGAGATCTGAGATGTGGTTGCCTTCACACATGCTTAGGATTATCAAGAAGAAGATTTCATTGAGAGCTTGATGATCATTCAATTGCTGCACTAAAGAGCTTAAAGGCGGGAGTGCTTGTACTTGCTGGAGAATCCAAGAAAGAAGGAATCTATGGTCTCGGAGCTTGCGCGTGGTTGTGTCAGTAAGTTTTCTACATAAAGTAGCAATAAGATGTTAGTGGTCTAAGTCGCTATTGTACAAACTTCGATTCTTTCATAATGGATTCAGTTTTACCTTGAGGATAGCTAGGTTAAATCCTCCCCAGGTTTTTTACCGGTTTGGTTTTCCTGGGTTATCATATCGTGTGTTCTTTATTTTCCGCACTTTACATGATATGATTGTTTTGTGTTAACCTAAAATTGTTTAATCTGACTAAGTAATCACTTGACTAATTAACTAGGTTAATTTAATTATGTTTTAAGAGGTCTAAAAACAAACATTGTGTGTTATTTTGAAATTGTATATGTTAAGAATGATTTAAAAACTATATTTTTTAGAAAGTATTCATTATATGATGTATGTTTTGTATTGACAATATTGTGATAAAGAAAGAATGTTTTCAAGTGGTCAGCTAGACAGTCTACAACCTTTGCCAACACAAGGTTAAGTGTTGTCCTACGGCCAAAGTAGTGTTATTGTGGTGTGGTGTAATGCTATCGTTTGCTTTTCAGAGCTAGCGTTATCGTTTACTCTTTGGAGCTAGTGTTGCCTCTTTGAGGTTAGTGTTATTGTTTCCCACGGGAATCACTCATCGAATGTTTAGCAGTTTATATCTTTGTCTGACTAATGTTTTCCATATCAAACTATTGTTTTATTGTTATTGACCTTTATAAGTGGAAAAGTTGTTATTGTTAGCGTATTTTGGCTAACTAAAGCGGTTACTAATTTATTTACTGATTATAGTGTTATAGTTAAATGTTTTCTTTCTAATAGTTTTATAGAATATATTATATTACTGTTAAAACTATTTGTAAATGTTTTATAAAGATTATATTTCGTTAATGATACTATTGTTTTGTTTTGAAACATCCTAATGTTATGTACTCTCTTATTAAGCTTCTAACTCACCCCCTTTTCTCCACCCTTTCAGATTAGAGCGGTGGAATATCTTTTGGTGGGAGATCATTGGAGCAATAGATTAAAGACTTCTTTTGGAGCTATGTTAGTTGATGCACTATTTTATTATGTTTTCTTATGATAATGAGTTTAGTATTCTTGAAACTGTTTGGAATTGTATTTGGAGACTTTATTGTTAAAATTTTAGTTTGATAGATTTTATAAGAAAGACTTGATGGTTTGATTCTTATTTGTGGATATTTAATTACGCTCTGTTCCATTATAGCAAACTAGCTTGTAACCCCATGCATATGCATAGATATATTTAAAAGATACACATTAAGATGCATAGTATAATTCTTACATATATAATTTAAATATTATTAATAGTCATTCTTATATATATATATATATATATATATTTTAACTCTTTAAAAAGTCTTGCAAGAATGTTATTAGGTAGAAAATGTAAATTCTCCATTTTTAAAATATTTTTATGTTCATTAGTTCTAGACTCTTTGGCTTTTGTACATAATAACTCACTTGAATGGATATTTATGATATGGTCCCCACATTTGATTCCAAAATTAAGAAATCAAACCCTCTCTAAAAATAAATAATTTAGGACACATGACGCAAAATTGAACTTTAATTGTAGAATCTAATTGGATTTTTTTAAAACTTTACCTATATATATATATATATGAATTATAAATTTGAATTGTTTTTAGTTATATATCAATAAAAAAAACTTATAAATATAAAATCATTCAAACTCTCTATTCCTTTGATTTTATATATAGTGTTAGATATATGATTATGCTTTTTTATAATTTATTTATATTGGACACCTCGTTTTCTACACTAAATTAACTCATTTGGCAAAAAAATTAAAATTTTTTGAATAGATGGTGTGGGGGGAGAAAAACCCAACCCAACTTATTTGGGCCCAAGGCCCTAAATGAGGATCGCTCTTCGTCCGAGGAGGTGAGGCCTTCAGTCAGGCCCACTACAAAGAGGGATGCCTTGAGGTGAGCACGTATACCATCCGAGGAGATGCTCCTGGTCCGAGTTGTCCTGCATCCTCGGATCCGAAGAGATTTGACTCAACACGAGCAGGGAAGTTTCAAGTGATCTATTTGACAGGTGTCAAGAGGGAAAGGAATCTCGGATACACATAAAGATAACGGGAACAGAGAAATAGTAAGGGGACACACTTCGACCACCACATTTAATGCATAGCACCTACCTTCCTGGCCGCATTTATGTGGATAAGACCCCTGAACAGTGCATTCTCAGCTACCGCCACTCACATAAGGCTAAAAGTGGGGTGATGGGACATACACTCAAGTGGGTGCCTGGATGACGAACAAGTGGACGGAGGAGATGGAAGATGGCAGTGCTATATAAAGGAAGGGTGCCTCTGATAGTGTGGGGAGGAAGAAAAAAAAAAAAAAAGAGAAAAAGAGAGATATTAGAGGGTTGTAGCTCCAGGAATTGTAACCCCAGATTATGAATGAAAAACATCTCTTCGGAGAGAGTACTCATATTAGTCCGAGAGCACATTAATTCAACTTCTCTCATTGGTGTTGCTGTTTAATACTGTTATTTTCATTATTTGCCTAGCCCTTTCGCCCACTCTCTACAAAATTTATTGTTTTGGGCTCAGTGGGCTCCGAATCCATACCTCCTTGGGCTTGGGCCGTAAAAATAACCCTACAGATGGAATATATATATATATAGAGAGAGAGAGAGAGAGAGAGAGAGAGAGAGAGAGATGACTTATAAACTTGAATTGTTTTTAGTTCTATAAAAAAAAGGTTCATAAATATAAAATCATTCAAAAATTATGTTTTATATGGTTTACTTATATTGGACTCCTCATTTTTTACACTAAATTAACTCATTTGAACAAAAATTAAAAAACTTAGATTAAATAGGACACATGTCGCAAAATTGAACTTTAATTGAAATCCAATTTTTACATTGAATTAACTAACTTGGCACAAAAATTTTAAACTTAGATTAAATGGGACACGTGGCGCAAAATTAGACTCTAATTAAATTCCAATTTGAAATCTAATTAGATTTTTTCTCAGTTTTACATATTATTATTATTATTATATATAGATGTTGATTATTTATAAAACAAGTCGTGGATCTAAATTCTTGGTATGGGTGTGTGTGTGTGTGTGTGTGTGTTTAAAAGCCAAAGGCCCAAAGCCAAGTTTTTATTATTTTTTCTCTCTCTCTCTCTCTCCTTTTCGTCGTGTTTTGTGCGTTATGTAATCCCCCACGTGAACTCTTCAGTTCATTTTATTTAAAAAAAAAAATTTTGGAAATTTTTTTTTAAAAAAAATCTTAATGCAGTCTCACCTATCAATTATTATTATTATTATTATTATTATTATTATTATTTGTCTATGAGGCTATCAACTGTTTTCTTTCTTCCTTCTCAAAAAAAAAAAAAAAAAAACTGTTTTCTTTCTTCTTCTTTTTTTTTTTACTTTTTTTTTTTAAAGAATATAATGGAGAATTTTTTTTGTTTTTTGCTAGAATATGATGAGTTTTTTATTTAAGTGCTGTTATTTTTTTTAACGAGCTAATTTTGGGTTAATATATTGGGATTGGAAGTTTGGAACTAGAATACGAGAATATTGTTGTTGAGTAGATAAACACCTTAGAGAGCTTCTTTGAATAACTAATATAACATATAAAGGGACTCTTTAGCCCAAAAGGCCTAAGCCCAATGAGTATATGCTTAATTATGTTATATTAACCACTAATTCTTCTTATCTTTATTCAATATGGAACTTCACTCACACGTGTAACCCAACAATCTTCCCCTCATGTATGAGTCTAATGCTCCTTTGTTGGGCCTTTTCCAAGATCATTTGTGTGGGCTTTATGGGCTTGCTTGGTGCAATATACCGTCCCCACTCCAACTACGAAAGGGACCCGCCCTGAACCATTTGCGAAAAGGCTTCAAGTACACACACCCCATTCTCGCTCCAACTGCGAAAGGAACCTTGATAACCTTGCCACTTTTGCCCCGCACGCCCATGAGTTCTGATACCATTTGTTAGGGAGATAAATACCTTGGGGAGCTTTCTTGAGTAATTAATATAACATATAGAGACACACTTTAATCCAAAAGGCCTAAGCCTAATGAGTATGTGTTCAATTATGTTATATATATATATATAAATATTTTATACAAGATAGAAATTCTACTCTAGCCTAATTTAAGTGTATATGTGTGTGAAACTCCTTCCTGGAGACTTGAACTCTGACCATTACCCCCCACCACACCCCACAAGCACTTATACTTGTGGAGTGACTATCGCACCAAGGGTATGCGGTGGTTCAATTATGTTATATTAATCACTCATTTTTCTTATCTTTATTCAATGTGGGACTTCACTTACATTTGTAACTCAACAATTTTTGTTATTTAATTTTAGGCAAAAACACCAATTTGATCCCTATATTTTAGGGTCATTGTCAATTTAGTCCATATATTTTGGTAGCAATCAATTCAGTCCCTGTTATTTTTAATTTGCAGTCAATTTAGTCATGTCGTTTATTCGCTAATGAAAAATACTTATGTGACTGACAGATTGCACAATTGGCATACTTAAAGCTTTCATGGCTAATAAAATAATAATAAAATATTTTAATTGCTCTTTAAAAATTCCACATCAACCTCATAAAAATCCATGTGAGAAAACAAATTTGAATTGCTAATTTTAAAGAAAAATATAAAAAGAAAAAAAATCAATTTAGCAATTTCTTTTTTCTTTCAGTTTCTTAGCTGCCAAACACTTCTAAAACCATTGTGCCAAACACTTCCAATCCCAAACCCAAACCCAAACCCAAACCCAGACCCAAACTCAAACCCACATAGAATCCGAAATAAGGAAGGAAACAAATCCACAGTGATAGTACAAGGTCATAAACTCAAAATGCATAATATGATTAACCTTCACATTACCTGGCTTTTCTAGTCAAGAACTTCTCTCATACTAAAGCAAATGATAATATGATTCACTACATTAGATAGATAATTATTTAGATCTTGGAAATATTTTTTAGGATTGCATATAAGAAATATTTCAAAGTGATTTATCTATATAAAATTGTCATAATGTCATCCCTCTTTGGCTTTGCCTCTCTAAGTATAAGAAACCAGGTGACAATCAGGGCAAAACACAGCAACAACTCTCACCCTTTGTTGCAGAAACATTTTTAAACCAATAATCATGATAGAATATAAGATTTTCATATATAGCTGCTTCCAACTCGCTAGTGAATCAAGATAGTACTCCTTTCGTCCATTCATAATGCATTATTATCTTTGTAAAATGTCTCGGTTTCTTTCTACCGTTGAAGATTAACAAAAGAGTTACGAGTTACAATTAACGAAAGAATTTAAAATGACATTAAGATCTTGCAACATGATGTGTCATGCCATTTCACTCACATTAAGTCATAGTTTGATTAATTAGGCAAATGAAAGATCCCAGCAAATTAAAAAACTAGCAGACAACATAAATCAGTCAAGTAAGCACGTGAACGATTGAACAAAAACAAAAACAAAATAAAACTGTTAAAGAGTACTGGCTCCAAACATGTTCGACATATAATTTTATTAGAGAATTGAAATGTCAAGATCGTATGAGAAGGGTTGTACTTTTAAATTGAAGCATTTTTGGAAAAGAGGACATATCCATTTCTACTAGAAATTCATGCCCAAGAAGATGAAACTGGAAATTTTCAATTCCATAAGTTATTGCAAGTATTTCCTTGAACATGGAATCGTAATGAAGTTCTGGAGGCTTGAATGCACCACTTTTATATTCACAAATATTTCTTTTTCCATCATTTCTTCAAAAAGGGCTGCTGACCAATACTCATCACTTGCATCCGTCAGTAGAAGTCGTTTGCCTCTCTCTGTGTCTGTCTGTCTCTCTCTCTCTCTCTCTATGTATCTGTCTATATATTAGAAGTCTTTTGCCTCTCTCTCTCTCTCTCTCTCTCTCTCTCTATATATATATATATATATTAGAAGGCTATCAACTGTTTTCTTTCTTTTTTTTTTTTTATTTTTTTATTTTTTTTTTTTTGGGTAGAATATGATGGGTTTTTATTAAAGTGCTGCTACTTTTATTAATGAGCTAATTACGTAGATTAATGGGTTAATATATTGGGTTAGGAACTAGCATATTAGGTTATTGTTATTTACTTTTAAAAACTAAAGCAAACATAAATTATGTCTAAAAATGTAGCTTCTAAAAAAAGTCTAAAAATATATAAATAAAAATAAATATGAATTAATTTCCATATCCCAAATGTATAGTATCCTCGTATCTATATATGTGTGAGGATGTGTTATACTCGTACTTGTGCAACTTAGATTATCACCTTTTAATACTTCCAATACAAAATTCTAATCTCCCCTCCAGCCCTACAATTATGAATTTATATATATATATATATATACAATTTTGAAAATGACCTAAAAATACTCACTGACATTCAATTAAGTCTTCACCAATTTGATGTTTTATTCATTTACTTGGACAAGAGACAATCCGACATTGGGAAAGAACTATATATCGACGAGATTTTAAAAAGATTCTCGTAGTGTGTTTTGGGCAAAGATCTCACACAATTAATTTAAATACAAATAAAATTAAAAAAAATATCAAATAAAATCCAATAAGGAATAGAAAAAAATACATAAATTATCCCAAAAATGATAAATTCAAGTTATGTGTGTGAGTGAGTGAGTGTGCATGTGTGTGTAACACAGCTTTTTTTTTTGGTGAACTGGATAATATATTAAAACAAACTAAGTGGTATTCACCACAATATTACAAACACAGCTTTATTTTCATAGTAATAGTCTGTAAAAAGAAAATAAATCAACGTCCTTCAACTTAATTAGTTGAACTTTCTCAAAAAAAAAAAAAACTTAATTAGTTGAAGACTATATTTCTTCTAAAAAAAGTTGAAGACTATATTAAAGATTAAAAAGTGAATACATACAAAACATATTGCAATTCATTTCATAAAAATAGAAAGTGAGCCCATTTGAATTATGAAGTCACTAGTTTCTCAATCAGTACTCCTAGTGACGCATATGATGATCCATTTTCCATCTTAGCCACCCTACACTTTTTGCTCATTTCCTTTACTTTTCTCCTCACCTCATCATCACAGTCCATCAAATGCTTTATTCCTCTCTCTAATTCCTTTGCCAACACCAAATCACTACCCTTCCTATAATCTAACCTGATCTCAATAGCTAATCCCAACTCTTTTACCATCTCAAATGCATTCATCTGTTGTTCAGAATAAATTGGCCATGTGGCAATTGGTATACCATGCCACAAGCTTTCCAAAATTGAGTTCCAACCACAATGTGATATGAATCCTCCAATTGCCTTATGAGCTAGGATTGACACTTGTGAGACCCATCCACAACCAATCCAATTCCACCGTTCGCTCCAAAAACCCATTCGGTAAAACTTTCTCAAGACTCGTGTAGTCATCCGGGAGGGCAAATTTGGCCTTGGATGGCTCACGTAAAGCCCAGACAAACCGACCTCGGCTAGTTCAAGCCCAAATGCAATCTCTCCACTTGAGACTCACTGAGACACCCTTGGCTACCAAAGCTTAAGAATACCACTGTTGATGGAGGTTGGTCATCAAGCCACTTCTGATTCGTTCATGGTTGGCTTGGTCTGGGTGCCATTGGGCCGGACCAACAAGGTCAAGAATAGGCCCAATGGGATAAATTGGTGGTACTTGACTCGTAGAGACCGAGTTAAGTGCATAAGGCTCAAGGTCATGAAATGTATTAAAATAATACCCATTGTTTCAAAGTACCTGCGTCCATGGTCAAAAACCAAGAGTACCCTTCTTTCTCCATGCTATAGAAGGCAACAAGCTTGGAGAAACTGGATTAGCAAAACTCGGAATGACCAACTCAGTGTCCAACTTAGCCAACTCAGTGGTGAGTTGGGTGTCTAAGATTGGAAGATGAAGCATGAACCGAGAAACGTAGCTGTGGATGGAAAGAAAACGTAGCAAGGGATGTAAGCTCGTTGGCTACATCGATCATGGAAGTACAAACATGTCTGTGATTATCCCGACGAGTCGTCGGTCTGAGTCCAACTCGGTTTCCATGAGGTTAGTGATTGCTTGCTTAACATGGGGTCTATGCTTTTCAAGGAGTAAGCATGAGTAGCCAAAGGAAGACTCGTACTGATCAGGTGTGGGAGGGTCTACAATAGGGAGGTGGACGAATTTGATATTTGTGGAGGTTGAAGTGCAGCGCGTGATTGGATGTAGGTGTTGAGAATGGGTCTCTGAGGCATGGTTACGATGAGTATAGTGGCAGAAAATCGAGGGTCATGATTGATAAGATGGTGTGCAAACTCAACAACTGGAACAAGGTGCCCAATCCCAGGGTTGTCATGAACACCACCTCGAATTTGGTCATCTCCTTTGAGCTTTTGCTTTATTAATTTGGCTTATCAAGAATGGTTTTTGCATAGGTAGCCTATGACTATAATATAGAAATGGAATTGGGAACCTCTTGTTTTCTCGTTTTTGTTTTGTGAGAAAAAGTTAGAAGAATAGGGAATCAAATTGGCCCATGAATGATGATGAATACAACCTCGAAACGTAACGATCTTTCTCTGACTTCTTTTGTGTTTTTTGTTGAAACTTTCACATGACTCATGACTTCAATAATTGTTCTATTTGTCTTTGTCCATTTCTTTTTAAATCTTAATGGGTCTCACCTATCATGTTATTTTTTATTTTTTTTTATTTTTATGAGGCTATCAACTGTTTTCTTTTTCTTTTTTTCTTTTTTCTTTTTTATTTATTAAGAATATATTGGACTTTTTTTTTTTTTGGCTAGAATATGATGAGTTTTTTTATTTAAGCGCTGTTACTTTTTTTTAACAAGCTAATTATGGTTTAGTATATTGGGATTGGAAGTTAGAACCAGGATACAAGGTTATTGTTGTAATTTAATTTTAGGTGAAAATATCAATTTGGTCCTTATATTTTAGGTTGCAATTAATTTAGTCTATACATTTTAATAGTAATTAATTTGATTCTTATTATTTTTAACTTAATGTGAATTTAGTCCTATCGTTTATTCGTTAACGAAAAATATCTATATGAAATATCTACATGATTGACAAATTGTACCATTAGCACACTTAAAGCTTACATGGCTAATAAAATATTTTAATTGCTCTTTAAAAATGTAACGTCAATCTCATTAAAATCCATGTGTGAGAAAAAAAATTTTGAATTGCTGATTTTAAAGGAAAAAAAAATTCAATTTAGCAATTTCTCTTTTCTTCCAATTTCTTGGCTGCTAAACACGTCTAAAACCATTGTGCCAAACACTTCCAAACCCACATAGATTCCGAAATAAGAAATGAAACAAACCCACAGTGATTTCTCCTTCCACAGCTTGTCAGATGGAAGAGTTGGGATACTAACTTATCAGGATCTTCACACGAACCAACCTGACAAAGTTATTCTTGATTCACTTGATTCCATAAACTGTTACTTCCTCATGGTTACCATTGGAACTGGTACCAATATCTAAACGTGGCAAAACGGTCGGGTCAAGTTGGGTCAGGTCAGTCGAGATTGCGGGTCAAACGGGTTGCTGGTCGAAACATATCATTTTTAAACGGGTCAATCGAGTTGCGGGTCGGGTCGGGTTTACCCGTATTTTTCGAACAAGTTTTTTTTTTTTTCTTCAATTACAAAAACAAATCAATGACAACTTGTTTAGAGAAAATAAATAAAATCAATTAAGCAAATGAATTGCACCTAATGCCACTTGTTAATATCCTTCAAATTCTTATAGTTTTAAGTATGACAAAAATTATTTATAGTCATAAATTTATGATGGAAAAAGTCTTCAATGTTAATAGTTCACTGTCAAAATGTATATAATTACAAGTTTACATCTTCAAAAAGAGATAGATCTTAAAACAAACAAAACAAGTAAGCCAGCAGAATAGCAAGTTATTGGTCTTTTTTTTTTTTTTTGAGAAATCTCTTTTTGAAGATGTAAACTTGTAATTATATGCATTTTGACAGTGAACTATTAACATTTCCTGTTACATTTAAAATAATAGTAAAGTTAGATTACTTAGAAAGATAAACTTAAAAAAAAAAAAAAAAAAATTTAAAAATAAACATAACATATTAAGTAAAGAAGAATAAGTAAATATTTTATAAGAATTATGCCTCAATCTCAATCTACTTAACGTTGGTAACAGATTCAATACTGCGAATATTCATACTTGCAAATTGTAGCTCAGCTGAATGAGATTTTTTTTTTCTTTTTCTTTTTAGTGGTTGTTTGACTCTTGACAGCCTTGGCCCTTGCCTTGCGTAACGTGTGTGGTCTAATGGTCTTGTCTCATGGCAATTGGCAATCATTGAAGGGCCCTTGCCTTGCGTAACGTGTGTGGTCTAATGGTGTAATGTGTGAAGGTTGAAGCTAGGTTTTTTTTTTTTTTTTTTTTTTGAGAAACCAGACCAAAGGCCTGGGAATTTATTAACTAAACATTCAGTACAGATTAATGGACATCCCTTAACACAAATGGGACAATGTCTGTGGGAATATCCTCTAACCAAACCTGCACACCTAAAGCTGAGCTCGATTTCTTCGCTAGCGCATCAGCTACTAAATTGGAAGTGCGTGGCACATGCTGGAAGTCTACCATCTGGAAGCCCAAAACCATTGCACGAATGTCATCTAGAATAGCACCATATGTGGCCAATTCCCCAGATTCCGTGGTAAGTGCATTGATGATCACCAAAGAATCACCTTCAAATACAACCCGAGTCAAGCCAATTTCAATTGCAAATTGAACCGCTTTGCGACAAGCTAGTGCCTCCACATCTGCTACGGATTGAGGCAGGGGAATGGACATAGACAGGGCTCCTATTGCTTCCCCAGCACAGTCACGAGCCATCACTCCTATGCCAGCTGTATTAGATGATCTGAATATTGCCGCATCAAAATTAATTTTGTAACTGTTATGATCAGGGGGATGCCAATGCTACAACACACTTGGACCTGTGGGAGCTGAATCCTCATCCTCATCCTCATTCTGGGCTACACGGTATTCTAGAGAATATTGGCTGCTATACTGCATAACTTGTGGAATGGATGAATAGGCTTCCCAAAGTGGCTAGCATTTCGTCTATTCCATAAGAACCAAGTGATGATTGAGAAAATCTCCATTCTATAATCATCCCTAAACTGCATAAATTTGGAGAAGAGGTCACTGAAAGACACTAGTTGAGGTGGAACATCATGGTAAAACCATCCCATTGAACTCCATACACATGATATTTCTTTGCAGAGCCAGAAGGCATGAAGAGGGTCCTCAGGTTGTTCTTTGCAGCCTTCACAGGTTGCTGTTGTGGCAATATGGTGTCGCTGAAGATTCGCCATAGTTGGTAAGGCATTTTGACAAGCTTTCCAAATGAAAAGCTTGATTTTATTTGGAGTGCGTAGCTGCCAAATGCTTTTCCAAAATCTCTTCTGAGACTCCGAATTTGAGGTACCTACATTAGAAGCTGAATCACAAGCAGTAAGCAACTTATATTCGTTACTGGTAGTGAACATACCAGATGGAGTAAGCGCCCAAGTGATTTTGTCAGGGGGAAGCCTTTCACTTAGTGGAATGCCCATGATAACAGAGACTTCATGAGGCAGAAACAGTTGTTGCACCAGATTAACTTTCCACAGAGCGCTATCATGATCAATAAGTTCACTAACCTTAGCGTCAGGTGCCAGCTGAATTATCGGAGATATAACGGACCTGCTTGACTATGCAAGCAGCCATTTATCCATTTTTATACACACTGATTCCCCATTTCCAATACATCACACCATTCCTTTCCGGATCACATCTCGCACACTAAGAATGCTTTTCCACGCATAAGACCCAACACTTGAGTCTTTAGCCTCTAAAATAGAGCAATCCGGAAAAAATCTAGCCTTAAACACACAATGACATAAAGACCCCGGATTATTAATCATACGCCAAACTTGCTTACTCAATAGTGCATCGTTGAACTTCTCAATTTCCTTGAATCCTAAACCACCTACTTCTTTAGCCTCACATAATTTCTCCCACTTCACCCAATGAACCTTCCTATTGTCCCACTGTAACCCCACCAGAACTTGCGAATTAACACCTCCAATTCTTTTATAAGGCCCTTTGGAAGCTTGAAGCAACTCATTGTATACGTTGGAATGACTTAGATGACCGATTTAATTAAGACTTCCCTCTCGGCGTGGGATAAAAGTTTTTCCTTCCAACCTTGGAGTTTTTTTCCAAACCCTTTCCTTTAAGTAAATAAAGCTTTGCTTCTTAGCTCGACCCACAAGAGTAGGAAGACCCAAGTACCTTTTATATTGTCTGATGGTTGGCACACCTAATAACTGTTGGATCTGAACCTGAGTATCCTGGAGGGTATTGGAGGTAAAGAAAATATTTGCCACCCCTTGAATGAGCCCCTCAGTTTCAGCCTTGTGGATCAAACTTTGAAGTCCCAATGCACACATGAGAAATAAGTATAGAGAGAGGGGGTCTCCCTGTCTCAGCCCTCTACTTGGCTTGATGTTTCCTACAGGTTGCCCATTAAGAAGCATAGAATAAGAGACAGAACTTAAAAAAGACATGATGAGACTCACCATCCTTTCCCCGAGCCATAAGTGCCACATGGTTTTCTCTAAGAACACCCATTCTACACGGTGATAAGCTTCGCTCATGTCCAGTTTGATTGCCATATAACCCACCTTCTCTTGTGTCTTTCGTTTAAGATAGTGCAGTGTTTCAAATGCCACAAGGATATTATCAGAAATGAGCCTCCCGATAAAAAGGCACTTTGAGATTCAGGAATAGTTTAAGCTAGGACTTTTTTCAGCCGATTCACCACAACTTTGGATATGAGTTTATAAATGACATTACACAAACTTATTGGCCGAAAATCAGCCACTTCTTTTGGGTGTTTGATATTTGGTATCAATGTAATAAATGTGGTATTAAGAGATTCATGCACAACACCAGTGTTAAGGGCCTTAAGTACAATTGCAGTTATATCATCACCTACAATATGCCAAAAAGATTTATAAAAAATGGGAGACATACCATCAGGGCCTGGAGCCGTGAGAGGTGCCATTTGTTTAAGCGCACACTGGACCTCCACTGCTTGAAAATCTCGGTCGAGAAAGCGTGCAGCTTCCTCGGTCATGGCTGGTTGGATGCCATTTAAAATCTCCTTAAAGCCCATTGGATCAGAGGAAGTCAAGATGGATTTAAAATACTGCTCCAACACCCTACCCATCCGAGATTCATCAACCTCCCATAGCCCTGCCTCATCCTCTAATCCCTCAATAAAATTGCGGCAGTTTCATTGGGTGGCACGACAATGAAAGTACCTAGTGTTACTGTCTCCTTCCTTAAGCCAAGCATTCAACGACCTTTGCTTCCACATGCTTTCCTCCCTGTTTTTAAGACTTTGGATCTCCCCCCTCAGCTTGTATATCACCTTTGGATTATTTCTGTACATCCTATTCTCTTTGGCCACCTTCAGGTCTTTAAGTTTTTTTGTTAGCGTATTACGCACATGGCCAAATGTCTTTTTATTCCAATCCCTCAGCTTGTCTTGTCAGGTCAAAATCTTATCATTAAAGCTCCAGGTCGAAGCATTACCAGATTGATTTCCCCAAGAGTCTTTCACCACTGCCTCACAGGTACTATCTTTCAACCACATGGACTCAAAGCAAAAAGGCCTACCCTTTCTATAAAAGCACTTGAGTTCCGAATCTGAGCCAAGTAGGAGTGGCTTATGGTCAGAGTGGAAAGCATCAAGATGATGAATTCGGGTAGCCGGGAAGCGGAGAATCCAATCAATTGAAGCCACACCTCTATCCAATCAAACCAAAACATTTTGGTTACCCGATCTACGGTTACACCAAGTAAAGGGAAAACCGTTGAAGCTAAGGTCCTTTAAGTGGCAATCATCCAAAGCATCCCTAAATCCCTGCGTTTGTCTTTTAGGGCGGTCCAACCAACCTTGTTTCTCCTCAGCAAATATAATTTCATTAAAGTCTCCAAACAAACCCAAGGCAGCGAAAATCGCCGATGCAAAGCTCGTAACAACAACCATGAGTTTTCCCAGTTGGTGGTTTCAGGTTCTCCGTAGAAACCCGTGAAACGCTAGGTGTCATCAACTCCATGGTTAATAATAGCATCAATGTGGTGTGCCAAAAAAGATTGAACATCCACATCAAAGTCCCGCTTCCAATACAACGCTAAACCACCTCCCGTATTGACACGTCGGACAACGCTGTATCTTACTACCAATCCGCTCCAAAACACATTTTTCAACTTTAGTTTCCATCAAGAAAACTAATTTGGGATCTTTATTTGTCACCAAGGCAACAAGTTCATCTTCTGTCTGTGGGTTCCCAAGCCCACGACAATTCCAACTTAGGCAATTCATAATTCTCGGTGGTGCTAGACCCTAGCAGCCACCTCAACAATAATTTCATCACTCAGAGAACC
Organism: Quercus suber; assembly: GCF_002906115.3. NCBI lineage: Eukaryota > Viridiplantae > Streptophyta > Magnoliopsida > Fagales > Fagaceae > Quercus > Quercus suber. The sequence goes on along the minus strand of NW_027071804.1, from coordinate 574,388 downwards.
AATATCCATGCATTGTTTCTTACTTCCACTCTATTCTTCATGATCAATACTCATACGCCGCTTCCCATTGTTAGCTTTCTCCTTCTTCTTTGTTTTCCCAACCTTTCTGGCTAATTTTTTCCACTTCCTAGTCAAACATTAAGAGGCCTGAGCCTGGTTAGTGATATCACCCAGTGGGTTGCTCTGAACTAGTTGGTTAGTGATATCCCCCAATGGTTTGCTCTAAACTGGTTGGTTGGCATGACTATTCTGAGCTACAATCCGTGTAGGTGGAACTTGGAGCACCTGCTAGTCTACACTAGACAAACCAACCCCATCCTTCTCTAATCGTGTGGCTTGATTTTCCTTACCCACTCGCCCATGCCCAAATTTTCAACATTAACTACGGGAGCTGAGTAATTAGTAGTCTCAGAATCACCCCACTTCTCCCCCCTCCCTGTTGTTGGACCAGTCTCCCTTTCAGACCTTGTTTTAGTGGATGTGTCCTCAGAACAAGTCTAAGAAGACCCGTGATTTTTCTGTTGTTTACGCCAAGGAGCTTTGTTGCGTGATGCCTCTGGAATCACCGCAACCGTTTTTCTTGTTATCCTCACCGCATCAGCTCTCATCAAATCCCATATTGTTGTTCTTCGCGACTCAGTTGAGCCTTGTCACGTAACCATATCTCACATTCCCTCTCACTATGATTAACACAGCCACACCAGTAATAAAAATTAGGTAGTCATTCATACCTTATTCCTGTCCAGCCCACTAGCTCCCCTTCTGACCATAGCTTACAACACCTTGGTAACGGTCATGAGATGTCCAACACGGTTTTGACTCTTAAAAATTCACCTTTGGCCCCATGATCTTCAGGGTCAGCCACCTGTATCACGTTACCCAAGGATTTGCCAACTGACTCCCCTGTTGCCTGCCTTAATAAGCATTCTGGTACATTATGAATCTGTAACCAGAATGTTGTGTGCGAAAAATCCAAGCTAGGAACCCAATCAACATCAGCAGCCCTCTGGAAAATTACTAAGCTCTTATCATACGACCATGGTTCAGACTCCAAAACTCTTTCAAGGTCAAGATTATCTTGAAATTCAAACAGGAGAATGTTTTTCCCAACATCCCGTATCTTTAGTTCACCAAACGGTCTCCATAAGGGTTTGAAGGTATCGGCCATAGCATCCACATTCAAAATCCTCTTTGTAAGAAACTTCCTTGTCAACCGGTGGGTTCTAATTTCTTCTTGGCGTGTAATTTCAGCCCCACCGTCTTCCACTTCCGATAGGGTGAATCGAGTCCACATCTCATCTAAACCGGCCATGGACTTTGCAATCAAAACCAGAAAAAACAGCACCCAAAACACAGAACCAACCCTCCGTCCTATCAATCCAATGTGAGATTGAAGGGAAAAGCAAACCTAGACACGGCTAGGGACAGATATTCTACTGGCGGTTGGGTAAAACCTAGTGGCCAGAGAAACTAATTTGGTCCTTATTAGGAAATCCAAGTTCAACTTATTGGACACTGCGTGAAGCAACCGACTCTATTGACCAAATTAGGGGCCTTTTTTTTTTTTTTTTTATATATATATATAATATATTGATTATAAGTTTTGGTACTTTGTGCTTTATGCACTTAGTATCAAGACGTAAATTAAATATTTTTTTAGCGCATTTTTTTTAACAGGTCGGGTCAGGTTGGCCTGCAAAAAAAATAGGGTCGGGTCACGGGTCAACCCATTTTTACTTCGAGTCAAAAAAATCGGGTTCCAGTCAGGTATTTTTCAGGTTGGATTAGGTCGAGTCAGAAAATTCTGACTCGTATTGCCATGTCTACCAATATCAAAATCCCGATAGTTAAATGAGGCATTACATATGAGAGAATTGGGTGGCTATAAGGAAGTCAATTTCGTACTAGAGGTCATACTAGTTTGGTTAGGAGAACGAAATATTTCGATACCCGATCAATACTAGTGTACCATTTTGGAGTTACCGATATATATATTATAATAATAAATTACTTAAACAATATTAATATTTTTTACTCATATCTATTCTACCTTGTCAATAACATTTTTTAGCTCACTTTTATTTTTTGTAACTGACTACTCACTACTCTCTCTCTCCCTTGATAATTGATATATTAAAAGTTCATAAATATTTAAATACTAACCAATAGAATTGATAGATTGAAATACTTTTTAGCAAAATAAAATAAAATTTTGAACCATAAAAAAATTGAAATGATTTACGTTAACCAATAAATTTTTTTTTTTTTTTGAAATTCATAGAGTTCCCAAGTCCTAAACCCATTGAGTCAACTACTGTAAGTCGTAACCCATTAAGTTTTCATTTTTTTTTTTTTTTCACCTCCACACATTTTGCTTACATTTGTAACTCATTAGTCTTTTATTATAAGTTTATTTATTTATTTTTTTCACTCTTTTTTTCACCTTCATACATTTTGCTTTGAAGTCTTGTCACTTGCTTCTTGATTGACTACTCAGTTTCTACTTTCACGTGAGTGTACCAAAACAAAAAAGAGACAAACACACGTTGAGAGAGAGAGAGAGAGGCGGGGGAAATAAATGAAGAAGAAGAGGGACTGTAGAAACATTAACAAAGGCCGGCAAAATAGAGAGAGAAGAAGAAATGCCAAGCAAAGACAATACAAAGAAAATGAGGAAAGACTGAGGTAAGAGAGAGGAGGTGGACCTTGAAATTTGGGGGAGAAAAATCACAGTTTTTTGAGTTTTTTTTTTTTTTTTTTTTTTTTTTTTTTTTTTTTTTCGGTATCTATTTGCCGGCCGAGACCCGGTATTTATCTTGATATGTCCATAATTGCTCTGGTACAACCAGTATTTGAACCAAAACAAAACAAAAGCATTTCTGTACTGACCTAGGCATTGATAAGACAAATATTGGCGGTATCAGTTGGTACAGTACGAAATTAACTTCCTCCACTATTTTGTTCTTTCTTTGAGTTTGGGACATATGACAAAAATTGCAGATCTGAAAATTTTGCAAATTTCAGCAACCAAAAAAAAAAAAATAAATAATAATAATAATAATAATAAAATAGAATAAAATAAAGAAAAGGTCTAGCAATAGTAGCTAGGGTTACTCGTTGAGAAAAGTTTGATTTGAGCAAACGCATCCACGATGGTTTTAGATGTATTCGCTATGTTGATTTTCTTATTATTTTTATTTTTCTTTAAAATAGATCAAATTGAGTGCAAATTGAAAATAACAAGGACCAAATTAATTGTTATTAAAATGTATGGACTAAATTGACTATAACTCCAAAATGTAAAGACCAAATTAGTGTTTTCACTTTAATTTTAAAATCTAGAGCAAACATAAATTATTCTTAAAAATATATAAAATATAACTAAAAATAAACTAGAATATTTTTAGATCGTCATATTTTTCATGTTTCCAATCTAGAATATTTTGAAAATAACCTAAAAATACTCACTGACATTCAATTAAGTCTTCACCAATTTGGAGATTTTATTTTGTTGCTTTGGCCAAGAGAAAATCCAACATTGGGAAAGAACCATATCTTTATATCACGAGGTTTAAAAAATATTCTCATCTTCTACCAAAAAAAAAATCAAAATCAAAATCAAAAAATTATCATCATGTGTTTTGGGCACAGATCTCTGTTATGTTCAACTTGGATTTCACGTCCTCTACCTCTTCCTCTCTTACCTATTTTGATGTAATAGATATTAGAAAGTGGTTGAGTGCACTTTAAGTGGTTTTCTTCGAGGGAAATCGGGCCTCCTTTAGAATTTAATTGGATTAAACTGATCTGCCCTTCCATTTCATACTTCAGAATATAAATTCACATTACAAGATAATGATAAACTTACTGCCAACCTATTTTGGATATCTATCATAGCTCATCCTTTATTTGAAACCCTTCCTAAGATAATGCTTAGCTTATTGGAACTTGAAATCAAACTAATCTAAACAAGAAGTGATATCAGGAAACGTCATCTATATCTCTTTAGCAACTTGGCTGGCTCCGGAAATCTTCTTGTCAACGTGGCCATGCAAGTCTTCATCCTTAGCAACGTGGTTATCTGAGGATGCTTGTAACAATCTCTCACAATATAAAAATAAAAATAAAAATAAAGATCTTGTATATTCAATTAATTAAGAATTTAAGAACTCTTAAGAAGCTATATAAATTAAGTGCTTGGTCAGTCATTCATCTACAGACACAATTAGAAAGAATCAAAAGCAAAGATGAGCAATTCAAGAAGCACAAAACTTCATGTGGCCATGTTTCCATGGTTTGCCTTTGGCCATTTCACACCCTACCTACACCTCTCCAACAAGCTTGCAGAGAGTGGCCATAGGGTTTCCTTCTTACTGCCTAAAGGAGCACAAGCAAAGGTAGAACATCTCAACCAATATCCAAACCTTATCCACTTCTATCCCATTCTCGTTCCCCATGTAAATGGCCTACACCCTGGTGCCGTGATTGCCTCGGATGTTCCTTTACCACTTCATGCACTTCTTTCTATTGCATTTTACAAAACCCAACACCAAGTTGAAACCATTCTGACTAGTCTCCAGCCTCATTTCATCTTCTTTGACTTCAGCCTTTGGATGCCAGCCCTAGCACACCAAATTGGCACCAAGGCCATATATTATGTGGTGGTAAATGCGGTTGCACATGCATCAATTGTCCCAACTAAGATGAAGCCAAAGGATATGACTTTGGAAGATTTAATGCAACCACCTCCTAGCTATCCTTCTTCTTCAATGCAATTAAAGTCAAAGGACTTTGAGATTGCACGTATAAAAATGTTTATCAAGGATTAAGGAGAAGGGATTTCCTTTATCGTTCAAATTACCTCCAGCATGATAGGAAGTGACGCCATTGCATTTAGGACATATAATGAGGTTGAGGGGCCATATTATGACTACTCGAGGCAGCAGTATGGTAAGCTTGTGCTGCTAACAGGACCTCTCCTGCCTCAAGTATCAACCACAAGCTCGAAGAAAAATGGACTAATTGGTTAGGCAATTTCAAGCAAGGTAGTGTGGTGTATTGTGCATTTGGGAGTCAAAATGCCCTACAAAAGGAGCAGTTTCAGGAGCTTCTTTTAGGGTTCAAGTTATGTGGGCAACCATTTTTGGTGGCTTTGAGTACTCCATATGGATGCACAACAATTGAAGAAGCATTGCCAGAGGGGTTTGAAGAAAGAATTAAAGGGAGAGGATGGGTGTATGAGGGTTGGATGCCTCAAACAATGATATTGGACCACCCATCTCTTGGTTGTTTCGTGACCCATTGTGGTTATAGGTCCATGTGGGAGGCTCTCTTTAGTGACTGCCAAATCGTATGTGTTCCACACCTTGCTGATCAAATTTTGGGTGCCAGGTTAATGGTGGAAGAACTCAAAGTTGCAGTGGAGGTGGAGAGAGAAGACAATGGGTGGATTTCCAAAGAGAGCTTGAGTGATGCCATTATCTCCGTGATGGACAAGGACAGTGAAGTAGGTGGGTTGGTGAAATCTAATCATGCCAAATTGAAACAAGTACTCTCTTGCCAAGGGATTCAAGAGAGATATTTCGACACATTTATTAAAATCCTGCAAGGTCTTTTAATTTGAACTCAAGTCTACTTAATCCCTTTGCACTGAGAGGAGTAGTAGAGGTTTCAAATGAGGAAGGATTTACTCTTTGTTGTAGCAATTAGGGGGTGCTAAAATGGCCTAGGAAGGAGTTGCAAATCCTATAAAAGATTGAATAAAGCAACTCATTCCTTGAGAAAAAAGGGGGTTTCAAATCTCAAGATAAAAGTCATAAAAACCCACGAGTTCATGTTTTCCTTTCAATTTGAATAAGGAAGTGCAGCACTTTATTAGGACTGACAGGAGCACTTTTGCTTATTTTTAATGTTGTTCTATTTGGGTATATCTAGTTTTATTTCAATTCTAGGTTGTACTCATGTTTCGTTTCTTTTGTAGCAAAAAGATTATAGTTAAGGAAACTACAACTTTTACTTCGTGAGCTTTACTGTTACAATCATCCTCAGATAACCACGTTGCTAAGGATGAAGACTTGCATGGCCATGTTGACAAGAAGATTTCCGTAGCCAGACACGTTGCTAAGGAGATATAGATGACGTCTTCTTATATCACTTCTTGTTTAGGTTGGTTTGGTTTTAATTGTTTAGGTTTGGTTGTTTAGATTGGTATTGTTTCACTACAAAACACGCGGGTCTTAGGCCTAAAGCCGCGTTTTTAAAAAACGCGGCTTAAAGAAACAAGAGAGGCCCCATTTTAAACATGCGGCCATAGAACACGTCTAAAGCAGCGTTTTTTTGAGCTGTAGCCGCATTTTTTAGGGTGGAGCTATGGCTGCGTTTAAAACATATGGCCATAGGACCTGCGAATTTCATTCTTTTTTTTTATTATTCTTAACTATGGACACGTTTAAAAATCGCGGCTCTAACTTGCCTAAAGCCACATTTTATAGACGCGGCTTCAAATTTAGTTTGAAGTCGCGTGTTTAAAACGTGGCTTCAAATTTAGTCTGAAGCCGTGCGTTTAAAACACGACTTTAGCCAGGGATGGAGCTGCGTTTCTTAAACGTGGCTTCAGGTTTTGCTTGTAGCTGCGTGTTAAAAACGTAGCTTTAGGCTTTGTATAAATAGCATAGTAAATAATGCACAATCCCTATTTCTCAAGCTCTCAGTTCTCACAGACGCTCAAACTCTCATCCTCCACAAACTCTCATCCTTCACCTATTCCCATCATCCTCATCCACAAACTCTCATCGATTCATCAACCTCCTCACCGCCACCACTGAATCTCATGCACCATCGCCGTAGCTCACGCATCATCACCAACCCACGCACCATCGCTAACCCACTTTCTAAGATCTTCAAAAAAACACCGGCGAGTTCACAATCACTGAGTCGACTCAGGCAAGTTCACCCCCCTTTGTCTCTCTTTCCTTCAAATTTCGATATTCAATTTCGCTATATCCGATTATTTGATTCGTAATTCTAGATCTATTGTATGCAATTTTCAATTTCACGATCTGGGTCTTAGGGTTTCGTGTTTAACTTTTATTCTTTATGCTATGATTTCTAGGGTTTAGATTCTCAGCCCTACTTCTCTAATCTGAGTGAATTTTGAGCTGAATAGCACGAATGCATCCAAGGTCTGCAAGTATTTCCTTTTTCTTTCACTAATTTAATTTTATTGTTTTTTTTTTTCCTCCTATTGTTTTTTGGATCTTGCTTTGTTTCGATTTAGGGTTAAGCCTTTGTATAAAGAAAAACACGAAAAAAAAAAAAAAAAACTTTTTCCCAGCGGAATTTTGTGTGTTTGATTTTCTGATTTTGGGTTACAATTTTTATAGAAAATTGAATTGGGGTTAGGGTTTATTGTTTTGAAAAAAATTAAAAAAAAAAAATTGTTTAGAGTTAGATTTTGACATTTATATATATACAAAAAAGAATAAATATATGGCGGTTGGGAGGCATGGGGGTTTTCGTGAGAATGAGTTCAGGGACCGCGAGTCCAACTTTGATTTGTCGAGTCAAACATGAAATATAGAATAGGATTAAGACCACGGATAAATCCAGTGAGAACTATTTTTGCACTAAACAACCGTATGTTGTTGAATCGTATATCGCATATCTGACAGATTGGTTTTAAATAGTTTTACTGACATTCATAACAACTCTAAGCCAGTTGTTGCTTGAAAGTAGTAAATTCCAATTTCCTTATAATTAATTTAACAGTGCCAATGCTTGTTATTCCAAGTTGTCCTAACTACTGTTGAATGTGTATGGTGTTTTTTGTTGACTCGTGGCTCATCAAGAGCCAAGAGGTAGATAGTGGTAGCTAGGTTGATAATTTTATTTTTTTGATAAAGTGGTAGGTTGATATAATTAGTATTTGCTAGACCATCCAATCTTATTCAGCGGGTAGTTGAAAGAATTAAATAAAGAATATAAAAGCTTATGCTTACCAGTCTCATCGGAATAAAAAAAAACTATATTATATAAATTATAATATAAACGCTACAACTTTGAGGTAACTATAATTATAACATAGTTCCACCAACCCAATAAAGCAATTGCTTTTTAGCTTGCTGGGAACGAAGTTTCGACCTTGTGTTTCATTAGTCAAAACTCTACCTATTGATAATAGATTCTGTGTGCCTATAAGGAAAACAACAACTTGGAAAAGGAGTGTACTGGAGTTTTTGCATACATGTATGTTAATGATTGTGATGTTTGTTTGTAATTATGGATTACTTTGATTATTCTAACACCAACCATGATGACTTTGATTATTAGAACGCTGCAATAGCTTTCACCTATAGCCACGTTTTGAACGCGGTCATTGGTCCAATCCTATAGCCGCATTTTAAACGCGGCTATAGCTTTGACCTTAGGCCATGTTTTAAATGCAACTATAGATCCTAGTCTTAGGCCGCGTTTGAAAAAGTGCGGCCATAGACCCCTCAGGTCTATAGTCACGAAGTTTATGCCACATTTGAAAACGCGGCCTAAAAAAACACGGCTATAGGCCAAATCGTCCTATGGCCACGTTTTTTAGACCTAAGGCCGTGTTTTACAAACGTGGCCACAAAATGTTTTTTTTTTGGTAGTGTTTAGATTGGGTTGTTTTCAAGTTCCAATAAGCTAAGCATTATCTTAGCAAGGGTCTCAAATAAAGGATGAGCTATAGACAATAGCTATCCTATAGAGGTTGGTAGCAAGTTTATTATTATCTTGTAATGCTAATTTATATCTAGAAGTATGAAATGGAAGGAAAAATCAGTTTATTCTAATTTAATTTTAAGGGAGGCCCGGTTTCCCTCGAAGAAAACCACTTAAAGTGCACTCAACCACTTTTTAATATCTATTTCATCAAAATAGGTAAGAGAGGAAGAGGTAGAAATAACATTTACAAACTAATGGCGCATTATCACGTTATTTTTTAAGTCAAATATTATATATTATTTTGGTGAAATGACTCTAATTTATGATCATCATTATCCGTTAGTTTTTTATCAAATTTATTTGGCATATCAAAGAATTGGCTAAATTCTCACAAATTACATCAAACAGGCATCGTATTTTTTTGCGAATTCTTATGTACATATACCATCCATCTACAATTTAACAATTAACATTAAATGCCACTGCTGCACTGCAACATGACCACTGATATTCATTGTCATATTAATTAATTCATTAGAGAGAGAAGCGTAATTATGATATTTATGGAAAATTATTGAGTAGTTTGGGACTACAAGATCATAAACTCATAATGCATAATACGATTGACCTTCACATTATTTGGCTTTTCTAGTCAAGAACTTCTCTCATACTAATGCAAATGATAACATGATTCACTACATTATTATATAGCTAATTATTTAGATCATGGAAATAATTTTTAGGATTGCATTTAAGAAATATTTGCAAAGTGAATTATCTATATAAAACTGTCATGATGTCATCCCTCTTTGGCTTTGCCTCTCTAAGTATAAGAAGCCAAGTGACAATCAGGACAAAACACAGCAATAACTCTCACCCTTTGTTGCAGAAGCATTTTTAAACCAATGACCGTGATGGAATGTTTACAAATATAATATTTTCATACATAGTTGCTTCCAACACGCTAGTGAATCAAGATAGTTTTCCTTTCCTCCATTCATAATGCATTACCTTTGTAAAATGTCTCGGTTTCTTTCTACTGCTAAAAATTAACAAAAGAATTACGAGCTACAATTAACAAAATAATTTAAAATGACATTAAGACCTTGCAACATCATGGGTCATGACATTTCACTCACATTAAGTCGGTAGTTTGATTAATTAGGCAAATGAAAGATCCCAGAAAATTAAACAATTAGCAGACAACATAAATCAATCGAGTAAGTACATGGACGATTGAATAAAAACAAAAGCAAAACAAAACAAAACTAGTAAGAGTACTGGCTCCAAACATGTTCGACATATAATTTTATTAGAGAATTGAAATGTCAAGATCGTATGAAAAGGTTTGCAAATGTATGTTCATGACACTTTGGCTTCATGTGATCAATCATGTGCCAAAATCAATTACTGTAACATCAGGGACGGAGATATTGTTGGACGTTTTTTTTGTTGGGGGGAGGGGCCCTAGATTTTTTTTTAAAAAAAATTTTGTATATATGTAATATATTATTTTTTGCAATTTGTTTCATCAAAATTGTACTTTGTCCCCTCTATACTATTATTGATATTTTTAAAAGTTGTAAAAAAAATATTAACCTAACAACAAAAGTAAAACCCGAACAACACCCCAAAACAAACACAAGCATAAAAAAATAAAAATCAAAGCCGATTTTAACTAGAAATCTAATTGGCCTAGGAGTGGGAGAACACCCAACAGCAAGACCCACATAAAAGGGAAAAAGAAGAGTATTTCTAAGCCACTCAAAAAATATATTAAAGAAAATAAAACCTAACTTAAGGTAGAATACAGAAGACCTCAGCCTAAGGAGTTGGGCAGTGGCAAGTCGAATAGCAGAAGCAGAGGCTGACTAGCACACAACGCCTGACGCTAACAGCCACCACCGGTCCACCATAGCATTGCCCAAGCTTGGTAATTTTTTTGGATGAGAATATTGTATCCCTCTAATATCAGAATCTCTAATGCTTGTTTGATTAACTTAGATTGTGATTTGTGAAGAAAATTTAAAGAGAGACAGAGATAAGAGACATAGATGAGACTCAAGAGACTAGAAAACACTAGAGAGAGAGTGAAAGAGAAAGATAAAACAACATATATATTTTTTATGAATAAAAAGCTGTCCAACAGTCCTCTCTTTTGATAATCAAAAGGCTAAACACGCAACAGTGCAACACTTAATGGCCAGCAATTCAACACGTCAACACCTAAGGCCCTAATGCCCAACAGCCGAGGAAATGTGCAGAATACCAGTGTAATATAGTTGTATATAGTTAGTTAAGCATCGGTCGAAAGTATAATGGAAACTAGCATCTCGAGTTTTAGAAACTCGAGATGCTGTTCCACCGTGTCCCGGACCAGTTGGTGAGCTGGACTTAATTTTGTCCACTTAGATCTCGAGTTGTTAAAAATCGAGATGTGATTTTAAAGAACTCGAGTCTTAAAGACTCGAGTTTTACTGCAAATATTAATATCACGGATATAGTGAAATTTCAAGGAACTCGAGTCTTATAGACTCGAGTTCCACTGGGCAAAACACATTACACGCTGAGCCCTTAAAAAAATTTAATACTTAGCCATATATAAACACGCTCAGTACACAGCGCACCCAAAAACAGAGCATCCTCAGTCTCTCAGCCTCACTAAGTCTCTCAACCTCACTAACTCTCACTCACCCATAACTCTCACACCACATTGCCTCTCACTCACCACACTGCCTCTTTCACTGCTCTTTCCTCTCAACAAATTCATATCTCAGGTAAGGGTTTGCATAATTTGATTATCATTGTAGTTGGGTATTAGTTGTCTATGGGTGTAGGATAAAGATTTTGACTATTTATTTTGTAGATAGTTGACATAACTTAGTTAATTTTCCAATATTGTGAATTAGAACTTTGTTTTGTCAGTGTTAATTTTTTGGGTATTTATTTGCCCATTTTGTTAACAAAATTGTATTCATCATTTCTAGGCTTTTATTTTTAGCATGATCTTACACGTTTTTTTGACTTTGTTCATCATTATTTTGGGTTTTGAAATGGGTAGTGAATGAATGGATATCATAATCAAATGCCTGAAAGTAATTCTTAAAATGCACTGACCTACACAATACATGGCTGTATAAGGAATTGATCATTATAAAAATAAAAATAAAAGGATAAGAATTGGTCATTTTGGAAACAATTTGGTATCTGGTAATGACATTTAATCCTTAAGGATATGGAATACTTTGGTTTTGTGAATTTAATATGTTTTGTTAATGCTACATCATCTTTGTAAAGTCTCTCATATTGTTCTATGTATTCTTTAAATATATATATATATATATATATATATATTTTCCTTACCTTTTATTTTTGGGGTTGCTCCACTAGATATGTTTCAAATTTTGTTCTAAAGCCAAACTTAGAACCATGGGTACCACAAGTTACATAATGGCTATAAAACTAGTAATTACCTATGAAAATTTGGCTTGAATATGTTCTGCCTTAAGATCACATTACTTTTTTTTTCCCCCAGTTTACGACTATGTGATTTAACTAACATGGTAACTTGACTTTAACAGGTTCACAATGCCTGAAATTGATATAATCTTATACCACGGTGGTCCCCTGAAGAATGCCAATGCGAACAAGGGATTGCCATTTGAAAGGCCGGATATAAAGAGCTATTATACCCAATTGGTCGTAGGTTCAAGACCCTTGACGAATTGAAGATGATGGTTATGGAAGAGTTGTGTGAGAATCCTGCTGTGCACAACATAGAAATTACTTATCGTATGCCAAATGAAATCCTGAGGCATCGAATTAATTACAAGTACATGGCAATAGAAACAGACAAACATGTGAAGATGATGTTTGACAAGTTGGAGAGAATATCTGAAGTAACTAACATTGAGTTGTACATACAGTTGAAGCTGCGTGCAGAAGTTGGTATCGACGAAATCCAACAAACACAAACAAGTGTACAGATTACAGTTCCAAATGTTCAATATGAGTATTTTACACATGTAGAGCATGATAATGTTCATGCCGATGATGATGATGATGAGGATGAGGATGAGAATGATGATGAGTATGAGGATGACGATGATGATGACGACTATGTTGATGGGAGTACTGCCATTGACGATGAAGATTTGGTCGATGAAGATGAGATTGAAGACAGGATTGAGAGAGGGGACTTTAGGGACTTTGAGAGGGACATTGATGATAATGAGACATTGGATGATAGTGAACCTTATGCAGACAATGTTCTTAGTGTCCAAAACAATACGGACACAATCCCTGGCTACGCACCTCCTGCTTTGTCATTTTCTGCAAATACTTGGAAAAATATGGTTGATCCTTCACATATGGAGATACCATTTGTGTCTACTTGGAGAGAGGGGATGAATTTGTACAAAGGCTTGATTTTTGCCAATAAAGTGGAGGTGCAGCGTGTATTAACAATTTGTGCCCTCAAGGAAAACAAACAGTATATGATCAGTAGGTCGACGACGACAAAACTTTTTGCAAAATGTGTGGATGAGTCATGCAAGTGGTATGTCTGCGCAGTCATGAAGCCCAATCTCCAGAGACTATGGATGGTCACCGTGTACAAGGGTCCTCACACATGTATACGGACTGGGGTGCGAAATGATGGTAGAATGATGAATTGTAACTTTATTACATCAGACATCCTTAAGAAGTTAAGTGAGGATCACACTACCCCAATTAAGCATCTCAGATCTATGATAGAGTCGAAATATGAGGGCCATAAGCCTTCTTACTACAAGGTATGGGATGCGAAACAAAAGGCGATTGGGAAGCTGTTTGGGAATTGGGAAGAGTCTTACCAGAGGTTGCAAAAGTTGCTTATGGCATATATTGATATGGATCCGACTACCCAAGTGTTCTATCGTACGACATCCACCGATGAAGATGACACCGTATTATTGAATTATGTGTTTTGGTCTTTCGGTCCAAGCATTGATGGATTCAAATATTGCAAGCCAGTTATCAGTATTGATGGGACCCATCTGTATGGTAAATATCAGGGAAAGTTGTTGGTTGCAATGGCAACGGACGCTAACAACAAGGTATTCCCTCTTGCCTTTGCTGTTGTGGATTGTGAGTCAGGACCCAGTTGGAGGTGGTTTTTACAATGCCTCAGAGATACGATTGGCCACGTGATACCCGACGACGGCATTTGCATAATTTCTGATCGACATCTCGGTATCAAAAATGCCATTGCAAACTGGCCTAGAGGGGATGATGGAAAAACACGGGTATTTCATAGATATTGCCTTCGACATGTTGCTAGCAACTTCAACACACATTTTCAGAACTCGACCCTAAAGTCAACTTGCTTGAAAGCAGGATATGCTACTCAGGTAGTTAAATTTGATACCATAATGGAGTCCATTAAGCAAGTGGAAATGGAGGCCATTCGGAATAAGAAGAAGGTGACGGGAAAAGATGGGAAGGAAAAGAATCAAGATTATCTTCCATACACATACCTAATGAGCGAGTCTGTGGATATGTGGACCCAATCACATGATGGTGGAAGACGTTTTGGGGCAATGACAACCAATATATCAGAGTGCTTCAATGGTGTACTTAAAGGTGCACGGGGCCTTCCTATTGCCGCGTTGGTTGAGTTCACTTGGTCCAAACTTGTTGAATATTTTCACGACCGGCACAAAGAATACCTTAATCGCCTGTCAGAGGGTAAGAAATGGAGTCAATATGCCTTTGACAAGTGGGAAGGAAATAAGCTTAAATCTGAGAAACACTATCTCAAGCCATTTAACAGTGAACAGATGATATATCAGATAGTTACTTCATTCACGTGTAGCGCAGGAGGGGGAAACCACAGTTATGAAGTTCGGATACGGGAAAGAACATGCAGTTGTGGGAAATGGCAAAACATAGGGATCCCGTGTTCACATGCAATTAGAGTATGTGACTATTTGAATATTGATTCGACCGCATATATTCACCCATGTTATGGTTTGGACAATGCCCTTAACACTTATCAGCATGCATTTGTGATTCCTAAGTCACAATCATTGTGGAGGGATCCCATGGGGCCAAAGTGGTTGCCTAATCCAGCATTGTTGCGGGCCAAAGGTCGACCAGTGAAGTCAAGAATACGGAATGAGATGGATGGGGTGAGGAATAAGGATCAAGGCTCAAGATGGCGGAGGGAGGATGCAGATCTGATAGAGAGTCAACCTAAGCAAACATGTGGATTGTGTCATGCTTCTGGGCATAACCGTAGAAAATGTCCGCAGTCTCGTGGCGCTTCCACAAGCAGTAATGTTCCATAGTAGGTAGGTAGATGGAAAAATATTATGCATTGGTTAAATATAATTGTTGTTCATTCTACCAATAACTACTGTCTTTACTACTTCTCTCCTAACGTGATTAGTCTACGTTTTGCAGGCATGCTTCCATGGACGCCGTTTTTGTTGTGCGAACTGCTGATCTTAGGAAAAGTGACTACGTTGTATTGGCACATTTAACTTTTTGGTTTTTGTTGAATGTACTTATAATTCTCTACCCAATGTACCTCTATGAAGATTGTGATTTGAGTAGTACGGTTAGAATTTCAAATGAAGGATGGTTGCGCATATTTAGAATGTTGATATATTGAGAATGCCTTTTTGTTGTGATGCAAATGTATTTGCATTGTAAAATTATCTTTATGAATAGAGCGTAACAGTTTCTATAGCTTGGTGCGAGAACGCCTTTTGATGTAATGGTTGTGCATTTACATTGTCAACTTCTTTGCCTCTCAATGGTGTTAGATTACATTCTAAGCTTCTTTATCTATGTTTCTCAACAATTGCACGTACACATTTCAGTTCCTGACTTGCCTGCATGTGCAGGAAAAAAAAAGGGCAACCAATCTGCCTGAACAGGGGATTTGCCACTGGGAAAAACAGGGGAAACAGGGCAACCCCTTCTGCCTGAACAGGGGAGTTGCCAAAACAAAAAAAAAAAAAATTTCCCAGTGGAACTCGAGTTTATAAAACTCGAGTTCCACTGGGAAAAACAGGGGAAACAGGGGAACCCCTTCTGCCTGAACAGGGGAGTTGCCAAAACAAAAAAAAAAAAAATTTCCCAGTGGAACTCGAGTTTATAAAACTCGAGTTCCACTGGGAAAAACAGGGGAAACAGGGGAACCCCTTCTGCCTGAACAGGGGAGTTGCCAAAACAAAAAAAAAAAAAATTTCCCAGTGGAACTCGAGTTTATAAAACTCGAGTTCCACTGGGAAAAACAGGGGAAACAGGGGAACCCCTTCTGCCTGAACAGGGGATTTGCCCAAACTAAAAAAAAAAAATTCCCCGGTGGAACTCGAGTTTATAAAACTCGAGTTCCACTGGGAAAAACAGGGGAAACAGGGGAACCCCTTCTGCCTGAACAGGGGATTTGCCCAAACTAAAAAAAAAAATTTCCCCGGTGGAACTCGAGTTTATAAAACTCGAGTTCCACTGGGAAAAACAAGGGAAACAGGGGAACCCCTTCTGCCTGAACAGGGGATTTGCCCAAACTAAAAAAAAAATTCCCCCGGTGGAACTCGAGTTTATAAAACTCGAGTTCCACTGGGAAAAACAGGGGAAACAGAGGAACCCCTTCTGCCTGAACAGGGGATGTGCCCAAACTAAAAAAAAAAATTTCCCCGGTGGAACTCGAGTTTATAAAACTCGAGTTCTACACTGGGGAAATTTTTCTTTTTTTAGTTTGGGCAACTCCCCTGTTCAGGCAGAAGGGGTTGCCCTGTTTCCACTGGGATTTTTTTTTTTTTTTTTTACTTGGCTCCAAACTTTCAATACTTTTGAAATAAAAAAAAACCCCAGTAGCCCGATCTTTAGTTACAGGTTAGGTTTAAACCTTACCAATGGTTGGCATCAATTTTGATTTTCAACTTGTGGTTGAAAAGCCATATGTTACCCAACTAAAATAACGTCCTTTAATATTATCTCAATCCCAAGCCATTACAATTCAAAAAAGAATCAGAGCGTTAGGAAAAGAAAACCTAGAAAACACAATAATCTCACTGCAATATAAATACAACCAACCACAATAAAATTTCTATATTTCTATTACTTATCTTCTGTTTTTATGCACAACTCATAGAGGCTACCATATCACATGTTAAGTACGAAAAAAGTATTTGTGGTGTCAAACCATTTTAATTACATAAATTCGGATCCTCTTCTATATACTAAAGACCAGCGTTCCTTCTCAGAATTTTAATGCCAGGGCCACAGAACGCCTCTATAGATGCATAAGGTATCCATGAGAGAAATTCGTGGAGAATGCACACCTCGTGGTTCACCTGAAATTGACAAAACCAACACTGTGATCAATACTTGTTCTCATGCAAGGCCAAAATGAAAACAAGTTGTCAGATTTGCAACAAGTTGCAGAAATCCTGGAGAATGCACACCTCAGTAGCATCGCGGAGAAGGGCTACCATGCCTGCTTCCACAGAAACAGCTTTTAGTTGTGCCCCATTGAAATCATCAGTGGAACGGGCCAATTCTTCAAAATAAACTTTTTATGCCCTGTTTTTGTAAATGAGGATTGATTAGATATGTGGTTTGATTGATTTTTTCAGAGGAAATAAGTTTAATACTTCTTGGCACACAAGAACCAAATAGATATATACCTTAATCCATCCCACAAGGGTCCAACAAGAACCAAATATATATCCTAAAGAATCCCTTAATCCATCCCACAAGGGTCCAACAAGAACCAAATAGATATATACCGAACCCATTAGACACACTATAAATCCTTAAAAAGATCCCAGTTAAACATAAAAATATAGTGCAAAGTAAAATTGAAGAACTGAAAATAGTGTGTATATTTTAAATCCCAAATTTAAAAAGATCCATGTATATATTTATCAACCAAATTGAAGGGCAGAAAGCAAATTGCTTTGCAGCTAGGTATGAAACATAAGTTTTCCTTGATGCATTTAGACAAAACTGAAGAACTGAAGTAAACACAGTCTAGGAAGATTGATTCATGTATATATTTATCAAACAAAATGAAGGGCAGAAAGAAAATTTCTTCACAGCTAGGTGAGAAACATAAGTTTTTTTCTTGATGCATTTAGAAAATACTGCCAGCAATAGAAACTGCAGCTCCATCAGTATTCATTTCAACTGCCAACAAGCTGTAATTAATTATTTCAAGTTAAAACAGGTAAACAACAAATCTAAGGCCTAACTAAGGTATTAAGAAGCCCCTGCCCCTACTATTTGGCATTTGAATATGCCACACCTCAGTGTGCAAGAGCCAGATCTTCAGTTAGGCCATAAGTTATCCAAACCGAAGTAAGAATCCTGAAGGAAGCTGTCTGACTGCTTTCTTGATCCGATCAACCCATTTCAGGAGGGCAAGCTCATATTATGTTTCTCCTAGAGATAACAAATGGGGTTAGGAAAATCCACCAAATCAGGGATCCTCACTCTATTTTCAAGAACAGTAGATATTTCTCTGCATGATCTCTAATCTCCCCACCAAAGGTAATCATTGTAGATGAAACAAAACAATGCAAGTCCTTGGAGACATCAGCATGTAAGTGATGCAATTTTCATGGGAAACCATCCACAAATTTGAAATCTCTCTGTCTTCCCTTTCATACCCTTAAAAGAAGGCCACCTCCTGTTGTGGTTCAAATCAAAATACTTTGTTTTTTTGTTCTGTACTGATAATATTTGAACTTAAGACCTAGCCTAATCCCATATTATACCTTCACCACCTAAGCCATGGCCAAAGGACAAACTTATTGTGGGGAACTATGAACCCTGGCCTTTGGTTCTACCCTTACTATAAATGAACTTTACCAGAAAGCTAGCCTATATTTGCAACAGATTAAGGTTGTGCTTAAAACAAAAGGGATGTTAAAATCATATAAAAGAATCTGGTGAAATTCACCATGCTGTTCTTTTAAATCCCAACACAATGCATTTCGATACCGTTCTTTCTGGTCACGTCAACACTGATTTTTCTCCAACCTGAAAATAGTCAGAACAGTGGTTAATAAAGGGAACAGTTTGGAAAAAAAAAAAACAAAGGACAAAGTAAACCTCAAAATTCTATAAGAACCAAAATTGTTCAACTGAAAAATCAGTTAAAAAAAAAACCTAACTCTTATATCTATGGACTTTAAAGCAATAATCAAGAACTTTATAAATCGGATCAAGTCTACAGGCACTCCATTTGAACTATAAGCACACTATATTTTAATTAATGAAATCTGGTAAAAAAAATAAATAAAGCTGCATGCTCTTGAAACTTTAATAACATCAATAGTTATAACAAAAGATAGAAATTTGTTTCATTAAAATTTTATACATTACAGCTCATGAAAAAAATAAAAAATATGAGGCAGACAAGTTATGAAAAACCAATTTATTGTTGTAACTTGTATATTATATCAGGGTAATATCTTTTATCAAAATGTTAAATATTTGAGGTCATGGAACAAGTTAAAATCAGATGAGGCAGAGAATTAATGACAAAACAATGTATTGGTATCAATTTTAGAATTAAGAAATGCCACAAAACCAGGAAAAAGAAAACCTTCCCATAAAAGCACATTGAGCGGCAGGATACATGATAAAATTCTAAAGAAAGAAACATAAACAATAGCAAGCTTCCAAAATCCAATTTGGCATTAAGCTTTGAATATAGTCAAAAGGAAGTGTACCAACCTTGTATGCAGATAGAAGAGTTGATTCATAGAACCGCATCTTCTTAACATCCTTAGAAACCTTCATTTCCAGGTCCTTTTCAGTAGGAAGCCTGATCCGATAGCTGTGATGCTCAACAGAACAAAAAAAAAGACAAGTAAGAAACTAAAGCTTTAATGTGAGGGGGGAGTAAATAAGATATACAATGTGCATTATAGACTAAAAGCATGGGTCCTACCGCCGCTTGATGATGTCTTTAAAAACAGCCAACATGGATAGTACTCCAAGTTTGGCAATAGCATGATCATTATCTTTAGAAATTTGTAACATCTCCTTTAATGATTTAATATTCGGCTCTGGATTTGCAAGGAGTGCCATTCCCAGCTCTGCAAGTTTTCGCTTCTTATTTTCAAATGCTTCTTCAGCTATGAGATCTTCTTTCACCTCAGCCTATGCAAAAAAACATAGATTGCTTTATGGGATATGCAGAGCACAAATTCAAGAGAATTAGTCTGCATGCAGAGGAGTATATCACATCCTAAGATAGAAAGAATTATTGCTGATGTTTTCATAAAGGGGAAGAACAATTGAAACAATTCTACAACTTTCACTCTATAACAAAAATGTAGATTTAAGTATTGTCCAAGAAACTGCAATTCTCTTATATATTAAAGATGCTAATGCATTCAGACAATGGAAGACAATGTGAAATGCAGTGACAAAAAACATAGGTAACAAGTGACAACCATAGCTACAAAGTTAGTGCACGTGGTTTTCCTTGGCAATTGTCACAAATGTACTCATCACGCAGTTGCAAAACTTCAAAAAATAATTCATTTTCCTTTTTTGAAATAAATTTAAATCTCAGGTTATTCAATTTCCAATTGCTTCAGATTATAGGGAGGAAAAAAAAGTTAAATTTTTTAATAAAATCAGAAAGAGACTCCAGTTAGACAATACCAGCACCGCCGCTTGAGGGGTCTGTTGCACTTCTTCTACTTTCTCCAACTCCTTCACTAGTTTCTTTGCCTCTTTCCTCTGCTTTTTAAGCTTTGCCCTCCTTTCTGGATTTGTCAGCCTCCCTATGCCTTTATCTGTGCTACCAGCTTCCTCGTCACCAAGTTCAGATAATGTAGATGTCTTCGTTACTGCATCACATAACAACAACACAAACCGTTCATTATACAACTAAAGATCTTTCTTACAAACTGATAAGACACCACAATACAAATACACAAAGTGGGTCTCAAATCCGCAAACTTCATCCTCCACCCCATTAATATAGAGGGAGAATATGGTTTTTTGAACTTCGCTCATTGGCACGCGCACGCGCACACACACACATGTAAAGCATAACATGGAGTTTTGTTTTTGACTGATTGCATAACAGGGAGCTGCAATGTCTCCCAAAATGAATGGATAAAGCATAACATGATCAAGGGCAAACAGATTACAGAAGTTGTAGGCACTCCTCTCTCTCTCTCTCTGTCTCTCTCTCTCTCTCCACTTACAAGGTCAGTGGCACTTGGGAGTGACACAAACTGCACATAGAAATGATCAACCAGTTGTATCCTGGCAAGCCAAATTGGCTGAGAGACAAATTAAATGGCCAGAGTAACTTCTACTCTCAACTTTTCACAATTGGCCTATACAAAAAAAGTGGCTTCTTTAAATTGCAAAATCAAGTGGATTCATCCATTTCTAACACATGTATTAACAAAAGGAAGCAATTTGCAAAATAGATCAGTCTATAGCACATAAAACAGAGGCATTCACCTTTCCACACAATATATCTGCAAACTCTGCACTTAGGCCACCTATACCAAGTGATTGAAGATTAAACTCCTTCTGCCTGAAGATGTTGCTACTGGCTGCCTCACGCTGATTGACTATCTGCAAGTCAAAATATAAGTTACTGGATTTAATGTTTGCCATCAAATTGATCAGCCTATAATTACTCTGAGCAACTGTGATCTGTATAAATGCTTATCAGGCTACACTGATCATGCTCTGTTCAACAGAGGAAGAGGTAAATAATTAAGGGGAGATGCAAGTGTAAAAGATATTTTGACTGATTTGTCATGGCAGCACCTTCTTTAGCACGCATTAAGCATAAAAGAAATATCAGGTACAGAATCCACCAATCTAATAGCATTGATTTGTTAATTATGCAAACAAACAAATGATTGAAGAATTTTTCATGAACATCAAACAAAATACCTGAAGTTAGTTTTGTCAATGGCATTATGTATATAGAAAGTTTTTCGTATTATTATATTAAACTCTAGGATAGCAAACCATCTTTTTTTATATAATGTAGGGAACTTTTCTAAAGAAAAGCCCTTTGGATTTGCCTCTAGGTAGCAAAACCTAAAGAACAAATGACCCACCTGCCAGAACAGTTGCCAGGTAATCCAAGGGAGTTCACCACTGACAGGCAAAGCATTTCATGCTCATGCCCAAGAGCTAGGATAGCAAACTTATCACAAATTCAATATAATTAAACCTAACCAGTATAGGATAGCTAAGCAGAATAAGTGGAGAAAGAAGCCAATGGGAACTAGCTCAAATGCATCTCCTCCTAGAAAGAACAAGGTGGAGGGCGAGGTAATGAGTTCAAGACCCACTACTGCATGTGTATTTACCAATAAGAAAAAATTCAAAACAAGAACAAAATATGTGTGCATATAAAGACTAGTACACAATCAAATACAGAAATATACCTTTATTCCACTCGCATTTGATGTTTCAAAGACAATGTATGTATCTCTTGATATCATCCCTCTTTCAATAGTACTAGATTTTTCTTGCCCCTCTGTGGCAGCTTGATTGACTGTGAAAATATAGTTATTTCCATGAAACTCAAATGACACTCTTTGCCCTGCTGCCATTACCTGCGTACAACAAGAACAATAATCCAAAGCTTGAAGTGATATCATCCAAAAAGATTTAGGAAGAAAATAAGGCAGGCAAAACCTATAAATACACTGGGAACATTAATACACGTCTCATATGTTTCCCGTTAGGGAAAAAAAAGGTGGGGCAAGAACCATACTAGGCCGTAGCTTTTCCTTATTTTTCATCTCTCTCTTGGAGGTTTTTTTTTTTTGGGGGGGGGGGGGGAGGGGCTTGAAATAGAACCATTCTTTTGTTTTTGTGAGTAATATAGAATCTTTTATTAAAATAATTAAAACTAAAAAATAAAATAAAAAAAAGCTCAAAAGCAGTCATAAGCTTAAAATGATCCATAAACTCAATTAACATGTTTCAAGAGATCCCCAAAGCATAGTAGGCCATTAACATAAACTGCCCAAAAAATTACACTCAAGCTAAATAAAAGATTTCTCCACACCCTCAAAAATTCAGAAATTCTGCTCCATCCATAACACCCACATAAGACATAGGGGTTACATTCCACATGACACAGTCCTATGTCTCCCATACATCCCATTACAGTAACAATATACATCAATCATGCTGTCTCCACAAAGAATGATACTTTCTTAGGCACTAACTAGACCAAATGCATCTCCTTGTAAAAAGCTTCCAGCTAGCATTTCTAAAATGTTCATAGTACGATCAAACACCATTGCTATTCGGTATCCATATCACACAATCAGTGCCTCCAGCAAAGGGCAGTTTATCATAAAACAAATCCATTAGAGAATACACCCCCTCCATCTCCAAATCATGAAAGTTATGAATAAATCTCATATTCCAATAGCAGGAGCCATTCTTCCCTCCTACACTCACCATAGAAGATATAGAAGCATCCGTTTTTTTTTTTAAAGTATATAGAAGCATCTTTATTTTCAGCAATCAAATACAGATTCAAATACAATTGCTTAAGACCCCAGTTAATTACTAAAGCTTTGATTTTGACCTAATCATGTGATAACAACATTTATTAAATATTTACAATTTTTGTGGGAACATGGCTCACACGCAGTTAAATAGAAATAAATAGCAACTCAACAAGACTGCTAACCTCCATTAATCCTTTCCTACCACTCAGCTTTATCAAGTGAAATGGCTCAAATTACTAACAAAATTATGTGAACTCTCACTTCATGAATCCATGATTTGTTCAGCCTTCCTTCCCCTTGCGTTCCCTTGCATTCTCACTATTATAAGGCGCCCCACGCTGGTGTTGAGGTGGTGAGGCTGGCCGACTCCTTTCCATCATTGCTTGGCGAAAACTGCGTGCTGCGGCTGCGCTCACGGTTCAAACTTTATTTCGGTCACCCCAAGCAGGCCCCTTGGGGCTCCGGCTGCGACCTCTATCCTGTCCATAGTTATTACCACGGTCAACACTGTCTCAAACACTAAAAAATCAAATGGTCATTTGAATTGGATGAAAATTCCTTTAACCCATTACCTAGCAGTTAAAATGACCATCTACATATACTTTTCATCACATGACCTACTTATTAGTCACGTGCCTTGTTTAGATGGATTAATGAGTCATGTGATTTAGTACACATAATGGTCATTTGAATTGCCATGTAATGGGTGATTTAGTACACTTTGTCCTAATAAGATTCCATTATCTCCCACTATTGTCTCAGCAACCAAATGATAATGGCATACAGGGCCCAAAGCAAATATAAGGGTGAGAAACTCACTCTCTTTGACTGTTCCATAAAGCCAGCATAATACCTCGTCAGCAAATGCTAGGCAGACTCCTCCCTGCCAGCCAATTTTGTGAGAACCCAAAGAAAAAGGTAAGAAACACTAAAAATTAGTTCATCAAGACATGTAAAGACTTGCTGAACATCAGTGGTAATCATCATGCATGTATTTGCAGCAAAAGAGTTTTTACCTGCCAATAGTTCTTCATTTTCACTCGCTGTGTTATGTCTTTGGTTCTAAGTCTCTCTGTTCGGACGAGTCGGCCAGCATCATTCCTGCAGCACCAAAGCAGGAATAGTTAACAGTTCTGAATTCAAAGGGTAGAAAATACAAAACCATGCTACTGTAAACCTAGCACCAGCATAGAATTGCAATAGCATGTGAACTTGGGGTTAAGAGATGGAAGAAAGAAGAAAGAAGAAAGAGAGAGAGACAGGGGAGGGGGAGAGAGGGAGTTGTTTGTAAGAAAGAGGCTATGATGTTGCCCATTTTACAGTAAATCCAAATATTACGAACTTATATCAAAATTTCAGTGGATTGCTATTTCCTCCAATCAATCCCATTCCTTTCTGATACCACCATACACTTACGTATGTGATTTTTTCCACCACAAAATAAAGGGAATCAGTAAGCAAGCAGAAACATATGATGCAGTAATGAAATTACCTAAATCCAATAACAATATATGGAACAGCTGGTAGGAAAGATTGAATCTGCAACAATATAGGTAGGTAATCAGTTTGTGTAATTAGACTTTTATTACCGTATTAGGTTTTTAGTGTACTAGCCTAAGTAGGAGTCCCAATGCTCCTTGTATGAGAAAGAGTCCTTACTTGGCAATCAGTGCAACAACGTCATATATATATATATATATATATATTTTTTTAACGTGGGGGACAAAAATGCAGATGCTCACCCTTGAGAGTAGGCACTTGAGATGCTATCTGATCCACTATCAACAGCCAGCTCCTCCCGTACATTCAGCAAATCTTAAAAAACAGCCAGCTCTTGTCACCTGCAAGAACCCACTGTTTTAAGGTATATGGTATAAACACTTCTTGAGAATTCACTATGACATATATCTCACATGCACCATCCATAACACAAAGTAATTTGCTGCATGCATCTTTAACAAACCTCTTTTTCAATGTTCACCAATTTTGCGTTTTTTAACCCTCGTGCGATGTTTGGGCGGGGGAGGAGGCTGCGGGCATCAGCCTTAGGCTCATCATCGTGCTGCAAAGACATTAGGTGCATACAATCAATATTCGGTGTAATTATAATAATAAATAGCATATTGCAAAATAGGCGTAAACATTATAATTAATGTTATCGTACCATAGAGCTGCCTTTGTGTCCTATTTTGTGTCCACCTGTCCCACAAGTGGTGCT
>NW_027071804.1:458851-546505 GCF_002906115.3 Quercus suber | reverse complement strand
GTGATTGACATCTCACCATGCATTGGAAGATGGAACGTATGAGTCTCCGGGCGCCATCGCTCAACTAGGGCCGTTATAAGGCAATTATCTATCTCTCTGGAAGGGCCCTAAACAATCCTTCAAGCCTTAGCAACTTGATAATGTCAATCACCCGATCATCTCGCATTTGAATGTTTGCCCATCTCCTTAGTGCGACCACGGCACGTAAGTGCGCCCGAGTCCTGCAAAATCAATAAAATTATAGTTGTTAGAACTAGAAATACACTTTGAAAGAACTTGCTAACTAAAAGTCAAAGATAACATAAACATTGAAGCGGTTGTTAGAACTAGATATTTCACCTCGCCATTCCAAATGTCCTCTGATCGATGATGTGATTGTCGCGTCAACAATGATCTTATACGCGGACCAGGCTCCAACATCTGTGGCTCCTCATCAATCCGAGGCTCCATACTGCAAAGAGTGCTACTGTGAGATCATTAATACTGTGCTACAATCCTTATTAGCACAATCACAATAGATATTTAAAAATAGAGCAAAATTGATCATCTCATGTATAAATCGCACAAATACAAATACAACAACTCAAATAGACACAACACACACCACATCACAAGCCCTATCAAATAATGAAGACACCCAACATGTCATGTTCTTACCCACTTAGTTCTTAATTTGTACCTTTGTGGTGATTATTTTAAAAATTTATTGTCAAATAATCCTTAATCCAAAATTTGCTCTCAAATTATTCACTTAAAAATAATAAAAACTTTCTTACCCGTAGCCTATGTTAATTTTTTTCACTCATGTTAGTTAGAGGTTGATACACCATAGAACCAAGATTGGCATGAGCAACAATAAAGAAAACAAAATGAGACCAACCAATCCTTGAGAAGCAAACAACACTGATTACTTAGCATATAACATGGGGAAAAAATGAACACAAGCTAAGTATATGCAAGTGCTTTAATAACATTTTCCCAATTTCACTGTTTCTAATCCCCAACAAAATACAAAACAAACAAATATGATTAATAGAATTGTCAAGTCGGAAATAAAATTTATAAATTTTCTTTCAAGCATTTTATCAAACACTATGGATTCAAATAAAATATATAATTACTATTGGGCTCTTTGCAGTGCGAATCCTACAAAAGTTTGGCCTCAATTGACGTTTTAAATGTCAGCCAATCCATACAGATACATGGGTCTGTGCTTCAATTGCACATGCGTGGAGGAGCTTTTATTTTATTTTATTTTATTAACCTTCTTCCTCATTGATCATTCTAAACAAAACCAGATTTTTACTTATCAACTTGTCTTTTCCTTAAGGTCTATAGTACGAAATTTAACAAATTTTCTTAATCAAATCCCCATGTAACATATTTATATCACTTACCCAAAATCTCCACCAGCAAACAATTCAAAAATAAAAATAAAAACAGCATCTACACTCATTATCAACAACCCATTACCAAACAACATCAAAGAATGAGTTCTAACATTTACATTTCTAACAATGCGTAACCCACCATGCAAAAAGCCTAATTCTATAACATAAATTCAGCAAAAGAGGAACGGAGAACTGTTACCTAGCAAGCGAGATGAAGAACGACGAAGACACAAAGCGAAGACTGAAGAACGGCGAAGATAAACAAAGCCGAAGACAGCTCGTGGAGACTGAGAGCACAGGGGTCGCTGATTTCGGAGTGAGAGTGAGTGATTTTGAAATTTGGAAGTTTGAAAATTGGGCGTGAGTGTGACTGAGCGTGAGTGTGACTGAGCGTGAGTGTTTTAGGTTTTATGTTTGTGCAAAGAGTGTTTCTAAAACTGGGTAAAATGAAAAACGTTAAGTAGAACTCGAGTTTTATAAAATCGAGTTCTATTTAGCGAGTTTTCAAAACTCGAGATCCGAGTCGACAAATTTGTCCGAGTCAGCAAATGAATAACGGTAAGAAGGAGTTTTAAAAACTTTGGATCTTGAGTTTTGAAAACTTGAGATGTTAGTATTATATATTCTTTCGTAACCGGGCAACTAACAAAATTCTTAGCAAATTTTAGTTATTTAGAAAGAGTGTTCTACTCAAGTGTCTTACACTCGAGTTTCAAGTGCAATTTCTCAAAGCAAAATTGAGTCCTTTGCACTCGATTCGTTAGAAATCAAATTTGTTTCAAACGTTACCTAATTAATAATATATAATTATTTTTTAATAAAATCCATGTGAATGTTAATGTGTTATTGGAATTAGTCCATCTCAAAACCTAAACCCTCAACAATCAATCTAAAACCCTACTACTACCACTACTCTGTCAGAACTCAAAAGTGAGCTCAACGAGCCATCCATGGCGAACAGACGGTGTCTCCACGCTTTGACCCGCCACACCTCCGCCCTGTTCTCCACAAACCCATCTCTCCCTTCCCTCACTCTCCCTCTCCCACTTCCTCTCTCCAAAACCCAACCCCTAAAACCCTTCCTCTCCGCCCACATTTTCACCACTCCCGAACCCACCCAGCACTGGTCCAACACTCGTCATTTCTCATCCAAAAGAGAAGACGACGACGACGACGACGAAGACGATGATGATGACGAAGACGATGGTGACGAAGATGACGATGACTATGACGACGATGAAGTGGGTGGGGAGCTGAAATTGGTGAAGAGAGAGTACTCTCCGGAGGAGAAAGAGGCCGAGGCGGCGGAGATTGGTTACAAAGTGGTGGCCCACTAGAGCCCTCCGATCGGGTTTTCAAGCGCTACGACCCGGTTTTCGCTGTCGTTCAGGTTCTTCTTCTTCTTTTGTCTTTTGGTGTCGTTTTTTTGATTGGATGTTTATGGAGGTTTTGATTTTTTTTTTGGTTATCTTTTTGTGCTTAGATTGGATCGCACCAGTTCAAGGTGAGCAATGGGGATTCGATTTTCACTGAGAGATTGAAATTCTGCGAAGTGAATGACAAGGTGGGTTGCTATTGAATTTGCGTGATTACTTATAGAACTATGTGTTCATTTGTACTTGGCATTGTTAATTGATAGTCACAGTCAAGGATATCATTTCCATATCATATAAATTATGCAGGGAAAAAAAGAAATAATGGGTTTTGCCAAGTATCTCATTTTGGTGGGAATTCAGAGTTAATGGTTACTTATAGTACTATTTTGAGGGAGAAGTTTTGTACTTAGCATGCCGTGAAAAAAGAAGAAGTTTTGTACTTGGCCGAAATCATTGTTAGTACTTTGGGTACTGACATGAGCAGATATGCTTGCACTTGCCGTGAATTCACTTCTCTATGCAGCTTCTGCATTCAGATGCTCGTACATTTCTTTTCTTAGTTTTTTTCACAGTACCTATCAAAAACATGAGTCACATAGTTGAATTTAATTGCCCATGAGGGAAGATATTACTTTTTGTGCTTATTGGTCATTGCAGCTACATGGTTGAATTTAATTGGGGTACCTAAGTTACAATGTCTCAGGAATTGTACCTTAGTTTTGCCATTATTGCTACAGATCACCAAGCATGCAACTAGATTTGCTGCTAATATAGGATGTCATATGGCATGGTGTACTTGCTGTGTGATAGACTTGCATGAACGGTTCTGAAATGTGCTCTTGGTGGGATCAAAAGAAGTATGGATGGGAATTTAGTCTTGCTTTTGTTCAAAAATAGGGGGGGGGGTTGGAATCATTTTGGTCCTTGGCTAGGTTCAGTTGTGGACTTATTATTTTGTTGGTATCATTGGCTTGGGAAGCATAGCTCTGATATTTGGGATTTGGTTCCAGGTTTGTTTAATTTGGACTATTTGGACTGAATGGAATAGGCGGTCTTTTGAGGATGAGGGAAAAACTGTGGTTTAGTTATTAGAGTATTGCCAGCGGACCCTCTTTGATTGGTCTCGTTGTTGGGGTTATTCTACCCTTTTGGATTTTCTTTCATCTATTAGAATAGATTAGGAGATGCTTCTGTCTTTTTGTTTCTTTTTTTCCTTTGTTCACTACCGTGAACTCTCTGTTTTTCTCTTGCTATTCTTTTATCAATAATATTCTCTTCTTACTTATCAAAAAATAAAAATTTGAGATTATTGTTATTGGTTTTTTTTATCAGTTGACTCAAAAAGCAGATCTTTTTGCTAATAAAGGAGATCTTCGGTCTGAACTTCATGCCTCATAGGTTCCTCTGTCTTTTATTTTATCATAATGAAGAAGGAATTTCAAAACAAAAATGATATCCAATGAAACGAAACAGGATTTATATTTAATCTTGGTTTACCTTAGACGAGAAAGTTTTATAAAACAAGTGGAAGACCATTCGTGCTTAGTAATATTAGATGTTGAGCAGCTAAGGATCAATGTGTTCATTAAATGAGAGGCTGCGATGTAGTTTAAGGTGTAAAAATAGAAGTGTGTATCTTAAACTTAATTTTTTTTTGATAAGTATATCTTAAACTTAATTTGTTGGTAAACCAGTTTCAAAAAAGCTCTCGTAAAAAATCTTAGATGGTTTTGGTTACTGATTTCACATGTTGACTAGCCTCTTTTGCATCATGCTGAATACTCTTTTTATTACGACCTTGTTAGAAACCTTCAGATCATAATATTCTCTGGTGGCCCACAACAATGCAAATAATCTTCCTTCTTTTTCTTCATGCTCACATTTTTTAAAATAAAAGGCCCTGGTATATAAATTTAGAAGCCTTTCCAATGAGACAGTTGGCATTTTACATTGTCTTTGGACCTTTCAAGTCAATAAATTAAATTTTTTGTTAAGTGGTGCCAAATTGGTTATATATCAATTCCATGAACCACTTCATTGGCTCATTCACCTGATGGAGCAAGCCAAAATAGACATAGCAAATTACTTATCAAAAAACATAAAAACAAAGACATAGCAATTCAGCTTATAGAAACTTACATATATTCTCCTTTTTCATTTCTGCTTGGGCTGATTTGCCATGTAATAGCTTTATGATCCATGCTTTCCCTACCTTAACAAAGGAGATGCGATTGAAGGCATTCTTATCCAAGATGGTATTAGGATTGATTTGAGATTGCCTTGATTTCAATTGTGTAGTCTTCTATAGTTTTCTGGGAAGTTATATGTAGTTTTACTTTCCCAACAAAAATTCAATAACCTATCTTTTTCTCTCAAAAAGTGATTACTTTATTAATTTTTCCATCTCTTTCTGTTGCAGTTAATTTTGAACAAGGTTCTTTTGCTTGGCTCTAGTAGTCAGACCATTATTGGTAGGCCCATATTACCAGATGCCGCTGTTCATGCAGTTGTTGAAGAGCATGTGAGTGTGACACTAATCTTCGCTCTCTCTCCATCTCTCTCACATTGTGTTCTCATTTGCATATAATTTTTGCAACCATGTTTGTTTCATGGGATACATTTCTTGCAAAATTAATTCCTTAGGATAAGTGGGATTTCCAATTTGAAGAGTTAATTCAGAAGAGGCAGTCATTATATTTGAGTTCAGAGAAAGATATCCATTTTGATACTTGGAGCCTCTTACAAAGGTCTGGACAAACTTTTCCAGGAAGAACTTTCTATATAAATGGACTGCAATACAAAGAGAAAGAAATAGTAACTAGAGTTTATCTAGCTTCATAAATTACATGAAAACTAACAGCTATGTTATATGCTAAGTTGTGATTATGATCCCAACTCTATAACAGGGGAAAATCAAGAAATAAAAATGGGATTTTTTATATTTTTTATCAAGAAAGTACTGGTTATCTTGAAATTTCTATTCTGTAATCCATGCCATAATGCTTGGGGTTGGCTTCTATGTTTGCCAATAAAGTGCTTTTGCATAATTTTAACCTTGATTTGAAATTGCTAGGTGGACTACTTGAAAGTTCTAAAAAAATGATAAGCCAAATGACCAAATACAAGCAGGGCATATGCCCCAAACTAGTGATGGATGGAGGGGTGCTGGTTTTGAAGGCCCAAGAAACCTCCTAAACCACTACCTAAAGGTGTTGGTGCAAGTTGAAAATTTCTAAAATGCAAGGCAGGGAGAAAATGTATGCAGATCTCTTAATATAACCCCATGTTATATCATTGTGCTAGTAAAGTTTAAGATAGATCACAATGATATTAATTAATTTGCCTATGAAGCAAATTACTCCTGTGATCACCATGTTTATAGACATTATAGTTATCTTTTCACTTTCTCCTTTTTTATTGTCTGGCACCAAACTTTAATGGCTTTTGTGAATTACCAAAAAAGTTACAGCTTCTCTTTTTTGTAAGGCAATTTATATTTTTCTCATGTTGCTCTCTCTCAGGCATTAGATGCAAAGGTAATTATATTCAAGAAAAAGAGAAGGAAGAATTATCGCCGCACCAAAGGACATCGTCAGGTATTTCATAAATCTATGGTCTAAACAATTTTTTTCCGCTACCTCGCAGTGATAATTTTTCTTGACCCATGCTTCTCCTTTTCAGGAACTGACTAAATTAAGGATTACTGATATTCAAGGAATTGAGAAACCTGAAAAACCCTACACTGGGAAGCCTTCAAAGGCTGCTGGGAAGAAGCCAGAAAAGGTTACTGGGAAGAAGCCAGAAAAGGTTGCAGTTGCTGCTTAAGGGGGATTTTTTCCATGGCTATACATCAACAATAATGGCCGTCCATGCTTATAACTCCTGAGTTTTGACTTGTTAATCTTATAGGATGAGCATGATTCCATTCCTAATTTTCTCCATGTACACATCTTGGATGTCTTGTGAGGCAGATAATCTTACCACCAAATTGTGCATGACTCGTAGGACTGGTTGCATTTTTTTTTTTTACGTAGTTTGATTCATGAAGCCTGCTGTAGAATCACCTACTTCTGTTCCCAAACAGAGAGGTTACCGTGGTCTTAAAGAATCGTATTTTCGCTCCTAGATTTTTGCCAAACTCTAGGAGTCTAAAGCATATATTGACATTGTGGATGTGGTTGCCACCTTGTGAGGTACATCTTGTATCTTTTTGAAATGGAATTCGTTTAGTTATTGTGCTCTTGCATAATTATCATAACTTGTACCTTGCGATGATTTTAAATCTGCTAAAGTCAAAAGTTGTGAATCTCTCATGTCTTATATCAAAGTCAGACTATAATTCAATCTCATGAACTGAAACTGGTTCTTAGATTGCATGTGGTTGCCACCTTGTGAGGTACATCTTGATTCTTTTTAAAATGGCACCTATTTGGTTCTTGTACTAATCATAATAATCTTAATTTGTACCTTGCTTTAAATCTTAAATCTGCTAAACTCAAAGGTTGCATGTCTGTCTTCTTGTCTATTATCCAAGTCAGACCATAACTCAATTTCATTAGCTGAAACTGGTTCTTAGAAGGCAGGGATGTGCATGTGAATTGTGATGCATATGTGTAGCGATACCTTTGTCTATGCTGTTGGAAGTGTTCAATTGCATGATCAGAGATGTGCTTGTACCTGTGCACCATTTCCCTTTTTCCTTTCTCTCTCTAGGCTGGTGTAGGTTTTTTGGGCCTTTGGACTTCAGTCTAGCCCAAGACTGATAAATGTGTTTGGTAATTTTTGGGGCCATACTCTTTTTGAACCCTCTTTTTTGCATTCATAATTAGCTAAGGGTTTATACAAAGGTGGTTGACTCAGCAAATTATTTAAAAAAAAAAAAAAAAGTTGTCCTACACTCCAACTGTCCAGCATAGTTCAATTTTGATTTTGCTATGTCTAGGTGAGCTTAATTTTTAATTGGTTTATTTATTTATTTTTTAAATAAATGGTATAAAAAGAATTAGTATAACTAAAATTATTGAGATTAATTGGAAAAGAAAGGATTTAAACCGTGAACATTTCAGCTGGAAACACTTAGAGGTGCTAATTGAGCTACAAAACTTCTAGCAAATAATTGGATATTAAAATAAAACAAAACAAAACATGTTCTTAGTTGTTGATTATGCAAAGAGTTATTTAAACGGAATTAAGAAACATGTATCCTATGGTTGGCTTGGTTGGGAATGATACTTTTCACTTCGGCCATTATACCAATGGGCCCTTTTCTTCCCACCACTACCTTATTGGCTAAGGCCACACAATTTTCAAATTTTCAAGGGTTTTGCGATGCACAATGAGATGAGTGACAATTTTTTAAGTAACTTTTTTTTCACAACAATCAACATAAGATGTGGTGTATAATAAATGTAATAAGATGTTGTAATTGGTGTATAATAAAAGTCACACGTGATAGCAATTCGTCACCTTCACAATTTGTAAAAAAATTTGTCCCTAACAATGAAATTTTATGCATAATTGTTAAAGCCTAAAGAAATCCACTACCAAAATAAATAAAGGTTTGCTCAGTTCACCTCAGCCTTTTGATTTTTTTTTTTTCTAACAAGAGTTGCATTTGATGGGCTATTGGGTCTTTTAAAGAAAACTGATGGGCTTGATTAAAAGAAATGAATTTTGGGTTTAGTTTAATTTGGATTTGGATTGGGCTTTCAAGGCAAAAAGATGTTAGGATTAGGTAGTGAATTATGTAATTTAATGTGGATGGTTCAAGTTTATTGCGCTGGGTTTCAATGTTCCATTATGGTGCTTAACCCAGTTTGTTTGTGACAAACCGGGTTGAAGGGTCAGGACTGGTTGGGTATTTGTGGATCAAACAGGTTGGACCCGATTCATCCTTAAATTAACAATTAAAAATACTAATCAATCTCATGCTAAATTTTTCAACTTGTTAACTTCCGCGATTATAAGTAGTCTACGAAAAGTGATGGGTTCATGTACATTACTTACAGGTTGCAAATTGCACGATCAAACTGCTCTGTTTTTTGATCTTTTTCGGATGTGATTATGCCAACATATATATTCTACGAGTGTTGAGCATGGCAAGAGAGAATGATCCAAGTATAACCTAATATCTACGCATTATTCTTATCATCTATCAAGACACCTTATAAGAAAAGAAATAATTTTTAGTTTTGAGCCAAGAAACACTCATCCTCTCTCTTCTATTTTTATCATCCTTTGGTTGAGATATTTATTCCCTTCATCTAGAAAATTTATCTATTCATTTTGTTTCGTCTAATTAGGTAAAATATTTTTTACCATTAAGTAGAAAAAATAAAACTCAATTTCTTTTTTCTTTTTTCGTCATTTTCTTTGGGATTAGTAGTATAACTTCACTTTTATTCATAAACTGTTTTCATCATTGGTAACATAAATGACATTTTATGAGTCATAAACTATAAAGACCCCCTTTCATAAATAAAAACCATAAGCTTTATTTAAAAAAATTGAATAGTGGAGAAGAATACATGTAATAGAATCTAATAAGATAGTTGAAAGTCAACCGATCCTAAAGTATTAGAATTAAGGCGTTTAAAAGATACTCAAGAGAATCTATACATATATATACACACACACACATATTAGCATAAGAGAATCTTTATCTAAAAATCTATAGAAAAAAAAAAAAAAAAACTATAGAACTAATAGTATGCTAAGTTTTATATTTTTAAAACAGTAAATTGCATGTCTTCAAAAATTTGGGGTTGTTTGGATTATACATCCTAAAATTTCTAAAATTTGATTTTAATCTAAATTTAGTCCTTTTGGTTTAAGGAGTTTTGAGTGATATGATCCAAAAGCTAGTCATGAATATGATCCAAAACTCATAACTAAGTTATCAAAACACATGGGACCCACACAAATTTTTTTGTTTGACTTCATTTTCACATTGTGTTTCCATCACTCAAAACTCACAAATTTTGAGTTAGAGTGATGGAAACACAAAACAAGAATCGTGTTTTCAAAACTGAGATACATAACTCAGTGGCATCATTGTAAATTTTTGAACTCTGTGGAGCCATAGCTTCTTGTTGTCATGTCAGCTCAAGCGTTACCTTCTAGAGCTGTTATGTTGCAAATTCAAGGCAATGACCATTTCTCTTTCTCACTTCCTTAAATATTTAGCCAAAAATTTCCCCCTTTTCTCACTTCCAAATTTCCCCCATTTCTCACTTCTCTTTCTCTGTTTTCCTTTTCTTTTCTCTTCGAATGGCTGATGGTGATGGTGGTGGTATAGGTTGTAGATGGGTTTTGGTGGGGGTTGTGGTGCATCTGGGGTTGGTGTGGAGGAGGCTTGAAGGCTACGGTAGCCGTGGGAGGTGGATCGTTGTTGGCTGGGTTTTAATTCCTGGGTCATTTCGGTCATGGATGGCCCTGGTCGGGATCGTGGAGGCTAATATTGGCTGGGTTGGGTTTGAACGATGTTGGCTGGGTTTGAACCGGTGGTGGGTCTTGCTTTGGTGTGGGTTTTGCTTTAGTGTTGGTTTTGCTTCGATTGTTTGTTGGCTGGGTTTGAATGGTGATGGGTTTTGCTTCGGTGTGGGTTTTGCTTCGATTGGGTTTTGGCTGGGTTTTGCTTCGATGTAGGGCGGCTAAATAGGTGAGCAAAAGATGCGGTCGCTTAAGGCCCCAAGTAAAAAAAAGGCCCCAAATTTTAACCAATAGGGTTATTTATAATAATAAATAAAATAATATTTTTTTACCAGATTAAAAACAAATAAAAAAGAGAGAAAAATGCAACGTTCACAATATTTTTCACAACATTTTACAACTAATGCTAAGTAGTAGGTTGTTACAACCTGTTATTGATGGCAAAAAAATAATTATAGTGATAATTTCAAATAAAAAACAAAAACAACTTAAAACCTAGGATTTGTTGTAAAAAAATATTGTGAATATTGCACTTCTAAAAAAAAAAAAATAATAATAAGAGTTTTACTAGTTTTACTAGTTACCACTTACTTACACTATCAATCTGCCACATCAATAACTATGAAAAATTTTGTCAAATTTTTTCTTTTATAAAATTTCTAAAAAAAAAAGGAAAAAAATTCCTAAGTAGTCCATGTTAATTAGTAGTAATTTTGCACCTAAAACAAGATAATCAATTTTGCTTTAGTCCCCCAAATGCATCAAGCTCCCTTGCTTTGGTGATGGGTTTTCTTTGGTGTTGGCAGTGGTGGTTTAATGGTGGGTTTGTGGTTCAATGGTGGCTAGTGTTTCAGTGGTGGTAGTGGGTGGTTCCATGGTGACTTAGTGGGAGAAGTAAAGCAGAAGTTTTTTGGTTAATGAGACGCAGGTAGCAACAGTAGGCAACACTCAGTAGTGTCAGTGGTGGGTTCAAGTTTTGGAAAAAAGTTGTAGAGATATGTAACTTAGAACCGAGTCCAAATATGTGTTTTTAATTTTTGAGTATGGTGAGGTTTGAGTAGGAGTTATAAGTTTTGGATTTGAGTTATGAGTTTTGAAAATTGAGTTATGAAAACTCAGCTACCTCTAAACCAAATGGGTCCTTAGTTTCTATGTTTAGTTCTGTTAAGTGCCATTGAAGAATTTTGTTTTTGGCAAATCCGCCCAAACTACACCGTTTTTACGAAGGAGAGAATACTTGTGCCAAGAGCAGACCTGTCAACAAAGTTTAAAAAATGCAAAACTCAAGCTCCAATCGACACCGTTTCAGCCAAGTTATAAAATCAAAAAACCAAAACCCCACGAAGCCTCACACTCCCAGAATCGCAGAGCAGGTCATCGTGAACCCATCAGCCCGACCAGATAAGTTCCTAGGCGGCGGCGGCCACAGCGACGGTGAGTTTCATTCCTCCAATTCCCCAACAGCAACAGACAAAAAAAAAAAAAAAAAAAAACATGTCTTGCGCCACTACCACCTTCAACCTCGGACCTTCACTGAGACTACACAACTACAGCTACAACTACAACTACAATAACAACAACCTGCGATTTCCGAAGCCCTTTGCTCACTACTTCGCTGTCGCTAACAACAACAACAACAACTACAGCAACAACACTTCCTCGTACGCTGTGGGTACCCTCTTTTCCATTTCAACCAATCATCGCTCTCCCTCATTCAACGGCTCACGATCGTCTTCCTCTCCCTTCATCATCTGCTCTTCTCTCAAATCTCAGCCGTCTGTCTCTCGTAAGTATATCTTTTTTTCTTTTTCTTTTTTAATATTAATTTATGTGTTCTAATTTCACAAATAATTTGATAAATTTAAGAGAAAGTTACAGTATTTTTTAAAAAATATTGCGAATTATTATTGTGATCAGTATTGTTGTTGTTGTTGGTTAGTTTTACTGTATTATGTTGAATGATTCTGCTAAAATTCAGTGAATTCTCCTGTTATTTCTCAAATTTATCAGTGCAAAAAAAGCTTATATATTTCTCTTTTTAATTTCTAGCTATTTCTCAAATATTTTGCTATATTTTTAGAGAAAATTACAATTATATGAAAAAAAAAATTGGGAAATGGGCTTTCTTTGAATAAAGTCAAAATCTGTTCTTGTGGATGGCTTGATAAATAATTATTAGGCTTTGAAGTGGTTTTAAATGCATGAGCTATATTATATGTTAAGATTTACTTGGAGTAATCCTGTTGAAGAAGCACATATATAGTTAGTTTTCTTTAACTAGCTTTTTAGTCACTATTTTAAAATGGTCGTTTCCATGTGAATAGACGAACTGTAATAATTAGCAATGTAGTAGTGAATCCGTACCTGATATTGCAGGAGTTTTATTCACATATTAGTCCATTTCTTTAGTAAGTCTTGATTTGAGGTTCCCTGTTGAAGCCAGATGTATCGTGTGTATGCTTGCGCATACACATCGATTCTCTGTCTGAATTTAGCATTGAGGGTTTCTTGACCTTGGCTATGGACCTATGGTGGTGAGACTTGAGAGGCTGAGGATTTGTTCTGGTGTTGTTCAAATATGGTTGTTCTTATTCATGTTAGGGGAGAAAATAAATTATTAGCTCTGCATCACTTTAGTGACTGATAGGTTAACAGTCGTCCTGAAAGCTTATTTATTTAATTTTTAAAAACTTCTCTAACCCTTTGCAAGGAGGTTTGGGGAATCAGTGGTCTCGTCACCATCATTAACACTAGTCAAATTTAAGGAGTTATTCTTTTTTGAAAAATTACTGTTGATTCATGCAAAGATATGAGCCTATGAGGTATTGGTTTAATCTGCTTTGCATAGTAATTAACCGGTCCTCTTTATTTACTAATGTTGCAGAAGAGAGGGTGGTAGTTTTGGTCATTGGTGGAGGGGGAAGGGAACATGCACTTTGTTATGCTTTGCAGCGATCTCCCTCCTGTGATGCTGTCTTCTGCGCACCTGGTAATATTGGGATTTCCAACTCAGGGAATGCCACTTGTATTTCAGACCTTGACATCTTTGACAGCTCGGCTGTAATATCCTTCTGCCACAAATGGGGTGTGGGGCTGGTTGTTGTGGGACCAGAGGCTCCTCTTGTTTCAGGCCTTGCAAATGATCTGGTTAAGTTTGGAATTCCAACTTTTGGCCCTTCAGCAGAGGCTGCTGCTTTGGAAGGTTCCAAAAACTTCATGAAGAATTTGTGTGACAAATATGGAATTCCTACTGCTAAGGTTTATCCTCCTTTCTTTAATCCATCAAACCAAGAGAAGAGCAATCTCCCTTCATCTCATTGTGTTAAATATTTTTTAGAACTTTAGTGCGAATTATTGTAGCTTTCATTTTCTAAAGTTCCTTATAGCGGCACAGTGGTATGCTATTTCTGTTTATATTTGTGTGTGTGTGTGTGTGTGTGTGTGTGTGTAGTTTCTTCTCTATTGGACTGAAAAAGTGAGAATTGACCACAGTTTTCCCTATTGCCATCAATATTCTTTGTCTTCTTTTTTTAATGGGCATTTCTTTCCTTTCTTTTGACTGTTATATCTACTATCTTTTTCTATTTTAACAAATTTCAAGTCTGCAATTTCTTTGCTTTCTCATTATTGTGTCACCATTTTCCCACAAATTTCCTTAAGAATTTATTATTCAATTGTGCAGTATAAAACATTTACAGATCCATCTGCTGCAAAGCAATACATTCAAGAGCAAGGAGCACCAATTGTTATCAAAGCAGATGGGTTGGCAGCTGGAAAAGGAGTTGTAGTTGCTATGAGTGTGGAGGAAGCATGTGAAGCTGTTGACTCAATGCTTGTGAAGGGTGATTTTGGTTCTGCAGGTTGCTGTGTTATTGTTGAAGAATATCTAGAAGGAGAAGAAGCATCTTTTTTTGCCCTGGTGGATGGAGAGAATGCCATACCTCTAGAGTCTGCTCAGGACCATAAACGAGTTGGAGATGGCGATACAGGGCCCAATACTGGTGGGATGGGGGCATATTCTCCAGCACCCATCTTAACAAAAGAACTTCAGGCATTGGTCATGAAATCTATAATTCTTCCTACAGTAAATGGAATGGCTGCAGAAGGGTGTAAGTTTGTTGGGGTTTTGTATGCTGGGCTTATGATTGAGAAGAAGTCTGGCTTACCAAAGCTGATTGAGTACAATGTGCGCTTTGGAGATCCAGAATGCCAGGTCAGTTAACAGACACTAAATTGATATTTATTCTATGGTCCAACATATAATTAGATACTGTGGACCCTGCTGGCTTTGAAGCATGATAGCAGGATGCAAATTTTGGTCAGGCTTTGAATGTGGTATCTTCATAAATTATTTTGACTTCAAAATTCAATCCTGTATGGCTAACTTAGTTCAGTTAGCTATGGTGCTGTTACTGTTTGGGAAGTCATTAAAATTTTCTTTTCTTTGCTTATATTAATCTTTTGGCACTTCCCAGTAACCCTCTTAGTTGTCAAAAAAAAATTTATGTTTTTGGTGACATATTGAACTGGATTCTTTTGGCCCTGTTTGCCCTTAATGATGAACAGGTCTTGATGGTTCGGCTGGAGTCTGATCTGGCACAAGTTTTCCTTGCAGCTTGTAGAGGAGAGCTGAGTGGGGTATCCCTGAACTGGTCCCCAGGTTCAGCCATGGTAGTGGTAATGGCAAGTAAGGGTTATCCTGGGGCCTATGAGAAAGGATCTGTGATTCGAAATCTTGAGGAAGCAGAGCATGTTGCTCCATGTGTTCAGATATTTCACGCTGGAACTGCCCAAGACTCAGATGGTAATATCATTGCCATGGGAGGACGCGTTCTTGGGGTTACTGCCAAGGGAACAGATCTTGAAGAAGCACGGGAACGAGCTTACCAAGCTGTTGAGGAAATTAATTGGCCAGGAGGATTCTACAGGCGGGATATTGGTTGGAGAGCACTGCCCCAGAAACAATTTGCTACAAAGAGGGTGAACTAATGTGAGAAAATAAAGGTGGCTCATTTGGAAAACAAATGTTGTTGAATATTTAAAAATGGCTCACGATAGAAATTAACCAAGGAAGAAAAAGGTCCTCTTGTTGGCGGACTTTTTTGGCTTATAAAATTTTCATGTCATATTACTGACATTGATTCCATCTTTTTTGTATCCAAAGATTGAGCCAAAAAAGTTCAGCATTACTCAACACATAGGTCTCAGGCTAAGTAACATTTCCCAATTTTTCTATGAGATAAACCTGGGTTCAAGTCCTCTTTCCATTTGTTGAAAAAAAAAAAAAAAAAAAAAAAAGTAGAAGCCAAAATTGGCGTAGTTTGGTTGTTACTTTTGGAGATGTGAATATATATATATATATATATATATTTTAAAGATTTGATTTTCTATATGTTTAGGATATTTTCAATGTGGCAAAAAGAAGAGAGGATACCTTCAGTAAGGTTGTTGCAGTGTGTTTGTCAAATTTAGTTAGGGAGAAAAGTAGTGAGGTAAAGGGGAATGGCGAAAAATGAAGTTTGTAGTATCTTCTTTTGTTAGCATGGAAGGAAAAGATGTGAAAATGAAGTTAGAGAAAAGTATGGTTTACTTGAGATGGTATGATGATTAATTTGTGCCAAAGAGAAAAGCTGAACTCAAGATATGAAGCTAACTATTATACATATTTCGAAAGAGCACATTGAATTGAAATACATGATTTGATGTAAAGGAAAACAAACATTTCATTTGTCAAAAAAAAAAAAAAAAAAAAAAAAAAAAACAAACAAACATTTTCATTGTAATTTGGCCCCAATGAAAAAGAACAAAAAAACAATTTTTTGAGCTAAAGAGTGCCAAGCCCCTTGTAGGGATACCTTTGGGTGTTTTCAACAAAGAGGTTAGGGGTTTAAATTTCCCTTATCGAATTATTAAAAAACAAATGTGAGTTAAAATAACAAATCATGGGAAAGTGATTCTTTCAAAAACAAATAAAGAAAAATCATGTGAGTATTTTGTAGGGAGATTACTTTCCAACATTAAAGGAGCTATTTAAGGAGTGAAATATGTAAATACAATGATGTAATGAATAACACCTTGATTGTAAAATATATAATGTTATTGCTTTCCTTACTTGATCAACTACTTTATATTGAGTTTTGAGTACAAGTAGGTGGTCTTGATAGAGCCTTGATTGTAAAGTGCGTAAGCCTCATAATCTAGTGTAAGTCAGTAGTCTGGACAAGTTAGGAAAGCCAGAAAATTATGCACACTCTTGATGATTAATGAATGGTGACACCATGCCATTCATTAATGGTTTTTAATGGTTCTAAAACGTATAGTTTCTTAAGGAATTAATTAAATTACTGATTTTGTTACATAACCTTCACTTCAAAAAAGAAATGTTAATCAAGTTGCAAGGGTTGAGATTTAAAAAGATCTTCATTATGATAGCAAAGGATTAACCATAAATATTATTACTAATTTCATAAAATTGAAAAAGACTGTCACATTAAACATATAGTAAATAACAACGAGATAATTCGGGGAACAATGGCTAATAAAAACGCAATGATATCCCACACTAATTATTTTGGCTGTATCTTAGATAGCAATCTACCCTACTTGTCTCTCAAAAAATAAGGACAAGTGGTAGCACTTAACAATACTAAAACTAATTGCAACATAGAAAAAAATAATTCTAAAGCTAATCAAGCAGCCGATGGAGCATTCTTGTCATGATCAGCAATGATATTCTTATAATCCAAAGACTCATCATCATAAATATCCCACCATTTTTTCACTAGATTCTTGATATCTTCCCTCTGCATGTTTTCTTCTTTCCCAGTGTACCTCCAAGGCTTTGAACCCTTTATCATATACACAAGGAGACAAATTAATTATTAGTAAATATAATACTAATTAAGTATAAGATGCTATAATTGAAATCAACCAAAAGATTAACATACCGCAGCACAATAGTGGGCAACTTTTATTTCATCAAAGTTGAAATTTTCAGGGTGGCGCCACAGCATGGCTAAAACAAGGTTGTATATGGGAGGGATGGGCTTGTAAATGTCCTTAAGTACATGTTAAGGAAGTCCTACAAAAGATAACCCAAAATTTAGTATATTTTAGTGAAACAAATTGAAAATATGGTACTGACAGTATATAATATATAACCAAAAATTAAATCAAAATTACCTGCTCAGCAAATAAAGTAGGAGGGGTGACTTTGACAGTCTCCAAAATATCATGGTAAGTTGAAAGTTTTGGCTCATAGACAAACATGCCTGCATTGAAGTAAAGTGGGGGAGGTGAGCCCAACTCAGCTGGCCACTGAACCCTCTCTGGGCACTGTTGGCAATAGCCAATGTTGTTTGAGTAGAATTGATCCATACATTCTCACAAAAGCAATCCATCACAGCATAAAAGTATCCATCAGGCAAGTCAAATAGGTGATCAATATTGCCAAAAACTTGTATGTCACCATCCAAGTAGATCAACTTGTCATACTCTTCAAACTACATGAGGAATGCCAATAATCAAATCACTTATTAATTATAGCATACAATATATAGAAAAAAGAAGATATAATATACTTGGTATAACGAGTGCTTTCAAAGAAAAGATATAAAAACTTGGTAGTGTATTTCATGTTTTAAATGTGGACAACAAAAAAAAAATGTATATATCGTGCATGAAATCATGAACATATATTGTGTAGCAAAGATTTACCTCCCAAATACGAAGTTTTGAGTAGTTGATGACATAGTATGCCATAGCAAACTTAGCAGTGTGATTCTCTGGAGGGCTTAAAGGCTCAATCTCACGTAAAATACATCCCTGAGATTCAAGGATGCAACGGTGCTCCTCAGGCACATCAGGCAACATGGCCACCACAAGAGGATAGGCAGACTTGGCCTTTCTTAGGCCCTTAGCCAAACCAACCACACCTTTCACATAGTCTCCAGCACCAGCCAAAAAGGTCACATAGGCTCTCTTAGGGAAATTCACACTCTTGGCTGTTGCTTCTAGTGCCATTCTTGGGGTTGAAAGGAAGAGAAAGAAACAAGATTTTTAATGGAAGGGAAAGAACAAAAATCACGAAGGTCTAGCAAGATGGTTTTTGAAGAATAGGGTTGTGGCTGTATATATAGGCAGTATGTGGTGGTGAAAAATGGTAACGTTTGATATTAGGGGAAATGAATTATTCTTAATGTATCTTTTTTGCCAAAAATCATGGTACTGATATGGTTCGAAATATATATACTTTATGGAAAATGTTAGAACTATATATACTTTATGGAAATATATATTCTTATGTATCTTTTATTGTTAGGGATTTTTTTTTTTTCAACTTGTTATAGGGATATTTTGTTGTGATTGTCATTTGTTTCCCTCTCTTACCTTTAAATCTCAAAATTTGTTAGTGAGTAATCAATTCCAAAATTTCTGAGATTTGCTATGCAAGCATTTAGCATATATTCCATATTTAACGATTAAGGAATCACTTTTAATGCAATCATCTAATTTTTTTATAAAAGGTAGTTGCGATTAAAAACCGGGGTAAACTTATTGCATATTATTTCCATTAGGTTTACAACGGTTTTCTTTTTCAACTTTATCTTAATTTATAGAATATTCTCCTATCATGTATTCTTTTTACATCTCTTGGGCAAATACGTTTCACAGTCGGATAATTCGACCGTACTCCCGAACCCCCCCACCCCCCCCCCACCCTTTTTTTAAGGTACGATGCTCACTAGTAGGCACAAAACATCACATTTGATGGTACTATCTTCATATTGTGCAGTACTAACATCACATGTGACTGTACTTTGTCACATTAGTGGTTGTTTTTTTTTTTTTTCAT
The DNA here is from genome assembly GCF_002906115.3 of Quercus suber. Classification (NCBI taxonomy): domain Eukaryota; kingdom Viridiplantae; phylum Streptophyta; class Magnoliopsida; order Fagales; family Fagaceae; genus Quercus; species Quercus suber. The sequence continues at coordinate 527,453 of NW_027071804.1, read as the reverse complement.
ATTTGATGGTACCATTCTCACATTGTGTAGTACAACATTACATGTGACTATACTTTTATCACATTTAGCGATTCCCTTATTTTTTTTTTCTCATATTTGATAATACCATCTTACATTATACAGTACCAACATCAATGTGACTGTACTTTTGACACATTTGGCGATTCCCTTATTTTTTTTTTCTCATATTTGATAATACCATCGTTAATTGTACAGTACCAACATCACATGTGACTGTACTTTTGTTAATTCGGTGGTTTCTTTATTTTTTTTTTTCACATTTGATGGTGTCATTCTCACATTGTGCAATACCAACATCACATGTGACTGTACTTTTGTCACATTCGCGATTCCTTATTTTTTTTTCTCATATTTGATAATACCATCCTTATATTGTACAATACCAACATCACATGTGACTGTACTTTTGTCACATTCGGTGGTTCCTTTTTTTTTTTTTTTTTTTTTTTTTTTTTCACATTTGATGGTACCATTCTCAATTGTGCAGTACCAACATTACATGTGACTGTACTTTTGTCACATTCGGCGATTCTCTTATTTTTTTCTCATATTTGATGATACTATCCTTACATTGTACAGACAACATCACATGTGACTGTACTTTTGTCACATTCGGTGGTTCTTTATTTTTTCTCATATTTGATGGTTCCATTATCACATTAGGCAGTACCAACATCACATTTGATCGTATTTTTCTACATTTGGTGGTACTTTAATTTTTTCCTCACATTTCGCAAATCCATTGTCACATTGGGCTGCACAAACATCACATTAATTATATTTTGTCACATTCGACAGTTCTATTATTTTTTCTCACTTTTATGGTTCTATTGTCACATTGGGTAGTACTAACATCACATTTGACCATACTTTTGCCACATTGATTGTACTTGTATTTTTTTCTCACATTTGATAGTACTGTTCTTAAATTATGAGTACCAACACACATGTGACTGTACTTTTGTCACATTTGATGGTTCTTTTTTTTTTCCCCTTTATTTAATGGTTTCATTGTCACATTAGGCAGTACTAATATCTTATTTGATCTGTTTTTCTCACATTTAGTGGTACTTTAATTTTACTCACATTTGACAGTTCCATCCCTCATTGGGATTTGGGCAGTACAACATCACATGTAACCATATTTTTGTCACATTTGATAGTTCCCTTATTTTTTTCTCACATTCGGTGGTTCCATTTTCAAATTAAGTAGTACCAACATCACATATGACAGTACTTTTGCCACATTCGATTGTACTTTTTTTTTTCTAACATTTAATGGTACCATTTTCAAATTGTGCAGTACCAAAGTCATATGTGAATGTACTTTTGTCACATTTCGTGGTTCAATTTTTTTTCCTGGTTCAATGATGGTTTTATTGTCACATTAGGCAGTACCAACATCACATTTGATCGTACTTTTCTCACATTTGGTTGTACTTTAATTTTTTTTTTCTCACATTTGATAGTGCCGTCCTCACATTGTGCAGTACCAACATCACATGTGATTGTACTTTTGTCATATTTGGTGCTCCCCTTATTTCTTTATCACATTTGATGGTTCCATAATTACATTAGGCAGTACCAAAATCACATTAGACTGTACATTTCTCACATTCGGTGGTACTTTTGTCACATTCGAGGGTTCCCTTTATTTTTTCTCGCCAATTACGATAATACCCTCGAAAACTACAAAATGACTGAAATACCCTTAGAACCTAAAAAATGACAAAATCACCCTAAAACTAAAAAAAAAAAAAAATAAAAAATTACTATAAAACCCAAATAATGACTGGAATAACCATGGAACTTAAAAAATGACCAAAATACCCTTAGAAAAAAATTGACCAAATGACCCTAAAACATATAATTAAAAGAAAAAAAAAAAGAAAAAGACCAAAATTACCATAAAACCTAAAAAATGACTGAAATAACAATGAAGCCTAAAAAATGACCACATGATCTTGAAATTAGAAATTGACCGAAATGACCTTGAAACAAAGAAAATGACTAAAATGACCTCATAACCTAAAAAGTAACTGAAATACCCTTATGACCTAAAAAATGACTTAAATATTTATAATCCACTTAATAATATAAAATTTACAAAGGAAAAAAATGATTTTTTTTAACCCAGTAATTGATTTCTTGAAAGTAAAGTACCATACAAAACAAAAGAAAAAGAAAAGATAAAGATAAATCACTCCAAGGTCCACAATCTAAATACTAATCATTAACTTAAATATTTATAATTCATTTAATAATACAAAATTAAAATTTTTTTTTACTCAATACTTGATTTCCTGGAAGTAAAGTACCATACAAAAAGAAAAAAAAAAAATATATATATATATATACATACATATATATATATATATATATATATATATATAAAGATAAATCTCCCTATAGTCCATACTCTAAATACTAATTACTATACTAAATATTTATAATCCAATTAATGATAAAAAATTTACAAAGAAAAAAAAAGTGAAAAAAAATTTACCTAGTACTTGATTTCTTAAAAATAAAGTACCATACAAAAGAAAAAGAAAAAGAAAAAAGAAATCACTTCATAGCCCACAATATAAATACTAATTACTGGTGGGGGGATTTTGGTCCCAGACCTTGCAGTCTATTTGTCCGCTTTGGATCCGAGGACCTCATAGCTTTGTCCTCTTTGCGAGTGTGGAAGGCATGCTTATGCACTTTGTGCTTTTTGCAACGTCCATCCCACATCGCTTAGAGAAGCGCCCCACCTATGCCTTATAAGCAAGAGCTCAAGGCATAAGTGTACCACTACACACATGTGAGTAGTGGTAGAGGTGTGCCTTGCACTTCGGTGTTGGCAACAAAACCGTGCGGACGTTACGAAGCATGCCACCCAAAGGGTCAGGCGTTGCAAGCATGCCCAAAGCGGACAATATTGGAGATGGGCACTGCCCTCAAAAGCGCCTTTTTGTGGGGGATTTTGGTCCCAGACTTCGCAGTCTATTTCTCCGCTTTGGATCCGAGGACCTCACGGCTTTGTCCTCTTTACGAGTGTGGAAGGCATGCTTATGCACTTTGTGCTTTTTGCAACGTCCGTCCCACATCGCTTAGAGAAGCGCCCCACCTATGCCTTATAAGCAAGAGCTCAAGGCATAAGTGTACCACTACTCACATGTGAGTAGTGGTAGAGGCGTGCCTTGCACTTCAGTGTTGGCAACAAAACTGTGCGGACGTTGCGAAGCATGCCACCCAAAGGGTCGGACGTTGCAAGCATGCCCAAAGCGGACAATACTGGAGATGGGCACTACACTCAAAAGCGTCTTTTTGTTGGGGGGGGGGATTCGGATCCAAAGCAGACAAATAGACTGCGGGTCTGGGACCAAAATCGCCCCTACAATTACTATCTTAAATATTTATAATTCACTTAATAATATAAAATTTACAAAAGAAAAAAAAAGTGAAAAAAAAAATTACCTAGTACTATTTGATTTCATAAAAGTAAAGTATCATACAAAAAAAAAAAAAAAGAAATATAGATAAATCACTCCATAGTCCACAATCTAAATACTAATTACTATCTTAAATATTTATAATCCACTTAATAATATAAATTTACAAAAGAAAAAAAAAGTAAAAAAAAAAAAAAAAAATCCAATACTTGATTTCTTGAAAGTAAAGTACTATACAAAAGCAAAAGAAAAAGAAAAGATAAATCACTTTGCAGTCTACATTCTAAATACTAATTACTAATTTAATATTTATAATCTACCTAATAATATAAAATTTACAAAAGAAAAAAAAAAGTGAAAATAAATATTTACCCAATACTTGATTTCTTGAAAGTAAAGTAGTATACAAAAAAAAAAAAAAAAAGGATAAAGATAAATCACTCCATATTCCACAATCTAAATACTAATTATTATCTTAAATATTTATAATCCACTCAATAATATAAAATTTACAAAAGAAAAAAAAAGTTAAAAAAAAACATTTGCCTAGTACTTGATTTCTAGAAAGTAAAATATCGTATAAAAAGAAAAAGAATAACAATGGATAAAGATAAATCACTTCACATTTTATACTCTAAATACTAATTACTATTTTAAATATTTATAATCCACTTAATAATATAAAATTTACAAAAGAAAAAATAAAGTGAAAATTTTCTTTTCCTTGTATTTGATTTCTTAAAAGTAAAGTACCATACCAAAAAAAAAAAAAAAAAGAGAGATAAAGATAAATCACTCTACAGTCCACAATCTAAATACTAATTATTATGTTAAATATTTATAATCCACTTAATTATATAAAATATATAAAAAAAAAGGTGAAAAAAATTACCTAGTACTTGATTTCTTGAAAGTAAAGTATCATACAAAGAGAAAAAGAAAAAGAAAAGATAAATCACTCCGCAGTCCACATTCTAAATACTAATTACCACATTAAATATTTTTAATCTACTTAATAATATAAAATTTACAAAAAAAAAAAGTGAAAAATGATTTTTTTTTTTTTACCTAGTATTTGATCTCTTAAAAGTAAAGTACCATACAAAAAGAAAAAGAAAAAGAAAAGATAAATCACTTTGTAGTCTACACTCTAAATACTAATTATTATCTTAATTATTTATAATTCACTTAATAATATAAAATTTACAAAAAAAAAGTAAAAAAAAAAAAAATTACCCAATACTTTTAATGCAATCATCTAATTTTTTTATAAAAGGTAGTTGCGATAAAAAACCGGGGTAAACTTATTGCATATTATTTCCATCAGGTTTTCAACAGTTTTCTTTTTCCACTTTATCTTAATTTATAGAATATTCTCCTATCATGTATTCTTTCTACATCTCTTGGGCAATACGTTTCACAGGTATGTTTGGCAACGAGAGTGAAAATATTAACACAAGCTTGAAGTTCATTAGCCAAAAGCAATAAATAATCAAACAAAATGATCACATCAACAATAACTATCGAATTATCATATATATATATATATATATTTAGGCTTTGATCATGCTACTTTTTTGTAAAATTTAACCATAATATAATATTAAAAGAGTGGTTTCTATTTGTAACTTGCAATTTGAGTAATATTACGTACTTTTGCATAAGTCCATCATTGACAACACATTTTGTACACTAGTTACAATACTTCATGTTAATGGTTGTAAAAAAAAAAAAATTATGCCTTTAATTTTATTGACTTATAAATCCTTCTTTTCGTGTTTCATAAATTTATTAAGACGAAAATGCATTTTTCGTCTCTACATTTTGGGTCAATTTCCATTTTGGTCCCAAAATTGATTTCTTTGCAAATTTCATCCCTAAAAAAAGAAAATCGTTTTTAAAATGGTCCCTGCCGTCAACCCACTCACGGAAACCTACTACGTGGCAGACGGAATGCCGTTTTTACTGACGTGGCGCTGACGTGGTCATTAAAATATTATTAAAAAAGATTATTTGGCATTTTTTAAATGCCACATCAGCATTTTAATTTTTTTTAAAAGCCATGTCAGAAAATTTAAACAAAAAATAAATTAAAATTTTTAAAAACAGCCTAAAATCTAACTTAATCATTTTTTTTTTTTTAACTTTTCATTAATTTTTCGTAAGAACATAACAGTTTGTTCTTCGTGTTCTTCCCAAATCCAAGAAACAAACCCAGCAAACAAATCCAATCTCCAGCAACCAAATCCAATCTCCATCACTGCCAGGAAAACAAAAAATAAATCCAACAAACCCATAAACTCGTAAATTTCACATTCAAATTATCAAATTCCTATTCCAAATTCATCTTGATCATGAATCCTGAATATTCAATCCCAACAACAACCCAGAATATTCAATCCCAGGAAAAAAAGAATAGAAACCCACCTTTTTTTTTAACTTTTCATTAATTTTTCGTAAGAACATAACAGTTTGTTCTTCGTGTTCTTCCCAAATCCAAGAAACAAACCCAGCAAACAAATCCAATCTCCAGCAACCAAATCCAATCTCCATCACTGCCAGGAAAACAAAAAATAAATCCAACAAACCCATAAACTCGTAAATTTCACATTCAAATTATCAAATTCCTATTCCAAATTCATCTTGATCATGAATCCTGAATATTCAATCCCAACAACAACCCAGAATATTCAATCCCAGGAAAAAAAGAATAGAAACCCACCATCTCCCTTGTCAACCCAATCATATGGGTTTGAGAGCCACTGCCTGGGGTGGCGGCATTGGTGAACGGCAGGGGTGGAGGTAAGGGTTTTGGGAATGGCTAAGATCAGGCCAGATCACAACCCAAACTGATTCGAATCAGCGGACCCAACCACCGATCTGTGTTCACAACACCCACCGATCCGAGTTCACCAAAACCACCAAGCGGCGGCGCTCTTCTTCACCAGACCCAGTTCTCCAAGCCTTCACTGCTCACATTCTTTAATCAAACCCACCAAATCATCACCAACATCAACATCATCCCCATCATGATCCTTACCCGCTTCAATCTATGAAACTCAACCCCCACAAACTCCACCCTCAAAACCAACACCAACATCATCAAAAATTCCAAGAAATCCCATGATCAAACCAGATACGGTTTGATCGTGAGATGGGTTTTGTGGGTCTTCAATTTAAAGGGTTATGGGTTCTCTTAATCTTGATTTTGATTTTTGAGTGGTCATGCTGTTTGGCTCTTGAGAGATGAGAGAGTGAGAGATGAGAACAAGATGGAGCTTGAGCTTCAATCTTTACGGATTGAAAAAGTAAATTTTTTTTGTTTGTTTTTCATTTTTTTAAATAAAATTAAAATGGAGAAATCTAGTTTTTATTTTTAATAATATTAAAATTAAAATTGAGAAAACTGACGTAGCGCTGACGTGGCATTTAATAAATGCCAAATAATCTTTTTTAATAATATTTTAATGGCCATGTTAGCGCCACGTCAACAAAAACGGCATTCCGTTTGCCATGTAGTAGGTTTCCGTGAATGGGTTGACGGCAGGGACCATTTTAAAAACGATTTTCTTTTTTTAGGGATGAAATTTGCAAAGAAATCAATTTTAGGACCAAAATGGGAATTGACCCAAAATGTAGGGACGAAAAGTGCATTTTCGCCATTTATTAAAGTAGATTATTCTCCTTAGAAAGAAGCAAATAGCCAGAAATATCAATTGTAATTTAATGCCAGATGCCAGGAACTTGTTATTTGTGTGCTTGTGTGTGTTTTTATAAATTTAGAGGCTTGTTTGATAATTAACAAATTCTTTGTTTCCCATTACCGCTAGGACCTCTTGCAGCTGAAGCTAAGGCCATGGAAGAAGTAGCTCACTTCGCTAGAGATATTAGACTATAGGATGTTATCTTTGAGATTGACTCATCAACCATCTCAGGTGCTCTCATTGGCTCATCCACAATATCGATTACTGTTGAGGACATCATTAGAGGCACTCACCACACCCTACATGACTTCCGAAGAACTTAGATACTACATGTTAGGCGGCATGGCAACATACCAGCACACACTTTGGCACAACATGCCAAAGGGATTGACATTTTTGTTACTTGGTTAGAGGAAACCTATCATGTATTGAAAACTCCGTGTTTCAGGATGCTATGCATCTTTCTCCTTAATAAAATTCATGTATTTCTCAACAAAAAAAAAAAAGAAAAAAACAAATTCTTTGTCTCTTAAAAAAAGAATAATGCTTTGGTCAAGATAGTAAGATTTTAGGGGGCTAATGTATGGTGCCCGAGGACTAAAGAGGAATGAATGCGAAGTATCACACTTGATCGCACTTGTAAAAGCATATTCGGCCCGAGGACTTCATCGACCTGAGAAGGGATGGAGATGCGAGATAGCATTTTATAAGAGCTCGATTAGAAGGGAAAAGACCTGGGGATGGGGCCAAGATGGTGGAAGGAAGCTTCCTATAAGGGTATACCTTCCCCCTTCACATTGAATGCTCTGCAATATCTTATCAACTACATTAATGAGGAAATGACATTTGAACAATAATTTCACAGTTAGTAGCCCCTTCTACCACCTTTAGCAGAATTCTGATTTGACCAATATCTTGAGGAAAGACCTGAGGCATACAAGTGGAGGGATAGGATGCAAGGAAGGAGGGTATATAGGGGGGGGGGGGAACCCTCCAAATAAATGGGGATGATTCTGGAAGAAGAAGATAAACAAGAAAGTGAACAATGCGTTGCCTGACTTAAAACTTGTATCAATCATATATAAGAACTTAACCTTGGATCTGACCAAGGAGAGTTTTATTCTCAATTACAACGTGAATTATTTTCCTTTGTTACTTTAGGCTCTTCAGCCTTAGACCTAAACTTAGCTTAGAATTACACCAGAACTACCTTCCCTCTTAACATATTTACCTTTTATTGTTTGGGCTTGGTTTGAAGGATAAAACACTACTTTTCTTAGTGGGCTTGGGCCATCAATTTTCAAGTTCTTACAGATAGTATTGATAACTTATACTTGGAAGTATAAGAAGATATTTCTTTTTAACAGATTTATATGCTGAAAAATTACATTAAATAAACAAAAAAATCCGAAGCTATGATCTTTAAAAGCCTTCCTTTATATTATTCACTTACACACACACACACACACACACACATATATATATATTGATACAAAGCTGTGAAATACAACCAACCAGACAAAAAAATTATGAAGGACAACAGAGATTACAAACTGAGACTAGCACAAACAATTAGATACACTCTGCTCGAATCAACTCAAGCAAAGAAGGAGAAACCCCCACCCACACCTAAGAGGTTTCACTTCTTCTAGCTAGTTGAGCTAGCTCATGGGTAGCTTTGTTGTACTCCCTATTCAAATGTCTGATTTTCCAACTGGAGAAAGAGCTCAGCACAACAAGAATACCTTGATACAAATGCCCAAGACCACCATCCACAAACTTCTCATTAATGTTGCTAACGGTAGTGTCAGCATCAGACTCAATAATGACTTAAGTAATCTTCATGTCACGGGCAAGTAAAATCCTCGTCTCCACCACAAGGGGTTCCACTTCAGCTACTGAAAAGTTGCCCTAAAAATACTTATAGCAAGCAGTTGTAACTCCCCCACATGAATCTCTAATAATAGCCCCTACACTAGAATGTCTCCCATCCTCCGACGTCACCCCATCCACATTCACTTTGAAAACCCCAGGAGGCGGAGGAGTCCACCTACAATTTCTAGCTTCTTGCCTCTTATTCAAAGACATTCTTGCCCCCCTGTATTCATGAAGATAATTATTTGCAAAACCCCAAATATGACTTGGCAACTTGCAAGTAGACTAAAAAACAACTAAGTTCTTATTGTACCATATTGACCAAGCTACTCCAAAAAATATTTCAAGATCTTGGGCTGTGCCTTTGTTAAGGATTTGCATCGCAATATCAGATATATCACATAACCTTGGCCCATTCTCAACAACTTGGACTTCCCAATAATCCGAAACCCCTTTTGCCATTTCTGGAGGAGTCCACCTACAATTTCTAGCTTCTTGCCTCTTATTCAAAGACATTCTTGCCCCCCTGTATTCATGAAGATAATTATTTGCAAAACCCCAAATATGACTTGGCAACTTGCAAGTAGACTAAAAAACAACTAAGTTCTTATTGTACCATATTGACCAAGCTACTCCAAAAAATATTTCAAGATCTTGGGCTGTGCCTTTGTTAAGGATTTGCATCGCAATATCAGATATATCACATAACCTTGGCCCATTCTCAACAACTTGGACTTCCCAATAATCCGAAACCCCTTTTGCCATTTCGTACTTGATGATGGTATGAAAAATTGACTCCACCTCTCTTCCACAACAAGAACAAAAAACATTCTCCCCAATGCCTCTTTTCCTCAAATTCACCATTGTTGGAAGAGCATCTACACAAGCTCTCCAAGTAAAGATCTTGATCTTTGAAGGAATATTTAAATGCCACACCTTCTTCCATAATCGCTCTCTTGGATCCCTACATGAATTTTCACCTTCCTCGGAATTATCCACCATATTGAGAGCTACATAGTATGCACTTTTAACTGAAAACAATCCTTTCTTATTGGCTACCCAAATAATTTTGTCCTTGGGAAGATTATAGCTAATTGGAATATTGAGAATCGTCTTTGCTTCACATGGCAAAAATATGGACTGAATAAGGTCAGCCCTCCACCTTCTAGTGTCGTAATCAATTAAAGCCGAGACCATGGGATAATTATCAAAACTTTGTGGCGGGGAAACCACTTTGTATTTTGTGGGGGAAGGCAGCCACTTGTTGTTCCATATATGAATCAACCTACCATTGCCAACTCTCCAACATGTACCTTTCTTAACCACCTCAAACCCTTGCATTATGCTCCTCCAAGTATAGGAAGGCCTAGAACCCAGGCAAGCATTGAGAACATCTCCATGGGGGTAGTATTTAGCCTTATAAACTCGAGCTACTAAAGAGTTTGGATTCATAAGAAGCCTCTAACCTTGCTTAGCAAGCATGGCTAGGTTGAAGGCTTGAAGGTTTCTAAAACCCATCCTACCCATAAGGTTAGATTTGCGCAAATGCTTGCAACTCACCCAAGCAATCTTTGACTCTTGACCCCGCTATCCCCACCAAAATTTTCTCATCATACCCTCAATATCATCACACAAACCCTTAGGAAGTTGAAAACAGCTCATAGTATACATAGGGATAGCTTGGGCCTTCGCCTTTATGAGGATCTCTCTACCCCCTATAGAGAGAAGTTTCTCCTTCCACTCGCCCAACTTCCTCCCCACCCTTTCCTTAATCTCAGCAAAAACTTCATTCTTTGACTTGCCAATCATAGAGGGAAGACCCAAATACTTATTGTGCCAAGAATCCTGCATAGGTCCCAAAATCTCCAAAATCTCATTTTTCTTTTCCTCATCCGTGTTAGCATTAAAGAATACCGGGGATTTGTCAGTATTGATTTTCTGACTAGAGGCAGCTTCATACAAGCGGAGGATATCAATTAACTGATGACATTCTTGGCCATTAGCTTTACAGAACAGTAAACTATCATTCACAAAGAAGAGATGTGTGATCTTAGGGTAGCCTCTACAGATTGATAAGCCACTCATCAACTGATTTATAGCAGCTTTACTGATGAGAGAGGAAAGGCCATTAGCACACAGTAAGAATAAGTAAGATGATAAGGGATCTCCTTGACGAAGACCCCTTGAGGGCATAATGTTACCATAAGCTTCACCATTAATTAGCACAGAGTAGGAAATAGAAGTAATACAGCGCATAATCAGACAAATCCAACTATCATGAAAGCCTAATTTTTTCCTAACCTGCTCAATGAAGCCCCATTCTACCCTATCATAAGCCTTGCTCATGTCCAATTTAATTGCCATATAGCAATCCTCCCCATCTCTTTTATTGTCCAGATAGTGCATGAGCTCAAAGGCTATAAGAACATTATCCGTTATAAGCCTCTCGGATAGAAAGACACTTTGATTTTCAGATATTATTTGAGGGAGAACGGACTTGAGGCGATTAGCTAAGACCTTGGCAATGAGTTTATAGATCACATTGCTTAGACTAATTGGTCTGTAATCTGTCATTTTAGTTGGATTGTTCATTTTTGGGATAAGAGTAATAAAAGTTTTGTTTATATCAGTCATAGAAGTATTGGAATTTAGGACATTTAAAACCATGCCAACTACATTATTACCCACAATATCCCAATATTTTTGATAAAAGATAGTTGGCATACTATCAAGGCCGGGAGATTTTGACAGATGCATTTGCTTCAGGGCAGCTTCAATTTCCTCCAGTGTGAACTGCTTGATTAAACTTTGATTCATTTCAACTGTAACTTTAGGATCAATTGCTTCTACAACTTCCATAATCCGATCAGGATGGGAAGTCATATATAGCTTCTCGAAATATGAAACAGCCACCTTAGCCACCTCCAAAGCGAACACTCTCCAACTCCCCCTTTCATCCAGAAGCCTAGAGATGGTGTTTTTCTTTTTTCTTCCCGAGGCCTTTGTATGAAAATATCTTGTATTGCGTTCCCCAAGCCCCATCTACTGGACTTTAGAACTTTGTTGCCACATAATTTCCTCACAATCTAGCAAGTCATTAATCTCCTTCCTATGCCTGTTAATTTCTCGACCATTACTTCCATCATGATCTCTCAGCACTAACTCATTTAGGGCTTTTCTCTTAGCCTGAATTTGCCTCGGAGCAAGGCTAAAAACTGACTTATTCCACTTTGATAACCCATCGGCACACTACTTAAGGCCTGTCACCATGCCATTTGGATTGTGTAGATCTACACTTTCATTCCAAGCTACCTTAATAATATCTCTACACTCATCCCTTTTGGTCCACATAGCTTCAAACTAAAATCTTCTCTTCCTGGGGTTTTGCGGAACAAAAGAATCAATGATCAAGAGCACATAATGGTCACTAGTAGATTCCACAAGATGGTGCACTCTCATATCCCTAAAAGAATCAATTCATTCTTGCGTAACTAGAGCATGATCCAACCGAAGATACATTCTGTGTCTTCCCTCTTGCATATTGCACCAAGTGAACTCTGGACCACAGAACCCAAGGTCCATGAATCTACAACAATTAATTGCTTCCCTAAATTCATTCATCTCCTTCTGAGATCTTTGAGCTCCACCCATTTAAATCCTTGAAACACAATTTCATTGAAATCCCCGAAACACAGCCAGGGAAGCTGAAATTTTCTACTAAGAGCCCTTAATAAATCCCACGACTCCTTCCTTCTATGGATCTCAGGATTTCCATAAAACCCAGTAATTCGCCACTTAAACCCCGAATCTTCAGTGACAATGGCATCAATATGCTTGTCTGAATAACTCTGAACATCAACAATAATATCCTTCCTCCATAGCAGGGCCAAACCTCCACTTCTTCCATGACTAGGAACAACTAACCCATTGATAAAACCAACACTCATCTTCTTCTTATCCATACTTTTCATTTTCAGTTTTGTTTCCGATAAGAAAACAAAATTGGGATCCCATTGTTGCACCAGACCTCGCAACACTCAAACTGACCGAAGGTTCCCAAGCCCTCGACAGTTCCATCCTAAAGCTCTCATCAGTAAAACAAATCCAAAGAAGATTAAAAGGATACAGGGGTTCAAACAGAGCATCAAATAAACCCCCAATACAAGGGGGAAAGTCCCCAATAAGAAACAAACACTTGATAATCAAATAAGGAAACACTAAAACATATAAAACAGTACTCATAGATTGTATGGAAAACCCACTTTGGCCGAATCACACCAACACTAAGAGTACCCCACTTGCCAGAGATTCAACCCACAAAATTACTTCTTGGGGTTCAAACACCCACCCCTTCAGCACAAGAATTCCACAGATCAATACCCACACCGATTAGCTCCCAGGATTCCAACCAACAACAAATCAATACCCGCATCGATCAAACTGACTCAGTTCTGTATCTAAGGAAACCCCCTGTGAAGAAGGAAAGACTCACCGAGAGGTGTTGGTAGACTAAGGATGTGTGCTGAGAGAGAGAGAGAGAGAGAGACGGAACTCTCTAGAAAGAATTGGAACCCTTCGGTCCAGAGAGCTATATTTTTTTAATCCTAGACTTCTTTGGATCATTAATTTTTTTCCCTTTATCTCAAGGTGTTACATAAAATAACATTTTTTAAGACTAAAATGAAAATTATACAATCTAAGTTTGGATCAATTCTGATTTTAGTCCCTCTAATAACTCTGCCAAAAAAAGTTTGTTCAACTATTTTTACCTATAGTCCCAAATATACTCAAGGCCAAAGATTGCCTTATAACTATTTTTGATTTTTTTTTTTTTAATGATGAAAATAAACTACTTTTACCTTAAATCAACTATGGATTGAAAATTTCAATTCCAGTCGTAGGGGAATTATTTCATTGCAAAATACATGCAAAATGGAGTTTTAACTCCAAATATCTAAACTGATAGAGACCCTTCCATGATAGTAACAGCTTTTCCTCGCAGTAGCACTCTTTGGTTTTGTTCATCGAGATGAATGTTTACTATCCACTTCTAGCTGAAGCCTGAACAGAATCAACAATGTCAATTAATATGATGAAGACAACAACTACAACGATGAGTTTGCATGCACTAAAGATAGGCAAGAATACTGCATATGCAACAAGATCACACTTCCCTAGCCTTTTGCTCCAGTACAATGCTAAGGCACAATTTACACTCCCACAAACATGATCCTGAAAAGATGTGAAACAGGTAAGAGGAAATTGCACTAGTTTCATTTCAATTCTAGACAATAACAAGAAGGGGAGGTTCTTTTTTCTCATTTTATTTCTGCATTCTAGTATTATCCAAGGTACAAAGTCATTATAAAAAAATTAGATACAAGAATTACTCAGCTATTCAACATATGAAGAAGCATCCTTCAACATGGTGAAATTTGTTTGAGTAAAGGGTATTTCTTAGGTCTGATAACATCTCTCATTTGTTTGTTTTTTACAATCAAATAATATTAATCAATTCATTATGCGGGCTCTAATAAGCGCATTAAACTGTGTCAACCTTAAAAGTCCCTCATGACTTGTTGAATCATGTATCCAGAGATGTTCAATGTTCATTCTAACATAATCAAAAACATGTTATTAATGCAATAAAGAGACCAAATAGAGATTGATAATATATCAAGTTCTTGAATAACATTACATTGTTTGAGACCAAATGCTAAACATATTTTACCTCATTGACTCGAAATTTTGGGCAAAAGAATCAATAGTAATAGTCAAATCCAGAATCTAGGGGAGCAGGCCTTGAAATAATTATACCCCTTCTGGGGCATTTACATATCAAATCAAACTGTGGCTGAAATTCTATGACAGTTTCTCCAGATGAGAGTATTACCTGCAAAACATGATAAGCTTTTCAATGAATGAAACAATCAAGTGCTAGTTCCAAAGTTATGGGATCGGTTATGAATCCTCAATAGACTAGTCAGGGTTTGATGAATTAGATATATTATTGAAATAAATAGAAATTTTCAATACAATTGAAACTTGCAACTGAAGGGTTGCTACCACAGGAGCAGAATAAGCTTACAAAATACAAATGCTTAAACATCAACTCCAAACATAAAAGGAGAAAAACCAACTAGACAACACATTACAGACCTTCAACCATTCACTTTAACTATCACTTAGACCATGGGGACACTAGAACACATAGAGAAATTCCCCATTTACTACATAAAGCTCTATTCAGAATGGAATTCATATACCCCCCTCTAGCCTCAATTCTTGCTTTCACTACTCTCTTAATGGATTGAATAATTCTTTATTCTGTCTCTAAACCCCACCATGAAGGATATCATTTTGTTGTCAAATGTGATAAACAGCAGTTGCCAAGGCTAATTTATATATATCTGCTCTTATAGTTTTCCCATTCCAATGCTTTTCCTACCACAAAATCTTAGGAGAAACATGATAGGCATTACTTTAAGGTGCTTAAAAATATTCTAAAACTAGACAAAAAGATGCCATTTTTTTCCATTAAGATTCACTTAGACACACAACATTTAATAGACATACTACAACCTATTATACATCTAACCCAACAATTATGGCTACAAATAAGAACGAGCCATGATCCAATAGGTCAACAAATCATACACAAGTTAGTTCATATCATTCATTTTAAGAATGTTTTATCGAAGATTTTTCAATATATATATAACTACTATAGTTATGAACTTTGAAAGTTAAGTATGAAAGAAAAATTAAATTAAAGAGAAAATGTTAGGACATGTTACAATGAGATCATCTTCAGTTGCTGTTCTCTTTATATCAATCACAGAGGCATCATTTAGGGCTTTGGAAATGGGTGAGAACTTAGCAAAGTTGAAATCAATCATTGGGATGGTAGGAAAATCCAATTCAATAAGAAAACTCTCCCGTGATGCATGATTTTGAATATTCGAACTATCAATTGTTTGTATATCTGCAACCTTTCTAGCAGTTAATGTTCTAGATTTTTCGACAAACTCAATGACATCACAATTCAACAAACTAGAAGCGAAGAGTGTATGTGCAGCAGCTAATGTGGCATGACCACATATCTTAACCTGCAAAAGGCCAGGTATCAATTACTCATTTGATCAATAATTCAATGCTAAAAGACTTGCAAGTAAATAAATAATGGCAAAATGTTCAATTTTGAAAAAAAAAAAAGAAATCTTAAGTACATTTAAAAGTAATTCATACTTGTATGAAATTTAAGTGATAAACAATCTTAACTCAAACTCATTGTTAGAAATGGCAAGACATAGCTCTTGTTAACATGTATAATATATTGTAGGCTTCAAGCCTAGTTAGGTTACTTGTATAGCACACATATTTACTTGTATTGCATACATATGCCTCTTATATAAAGGCACTTATGTACATTCTTTCATGATGAAATACAATACAATTACATTCAGTATTTCTAACATGATATTAGAGCCACTGCTCTAACCTTTCTTAACAGTCTTGTCTTTATTGGTGTTACTCCATTCTCAACATCGCTTCTGCCATCAAAACAGTAGCTGCAGTCTTTCGCTGTTGAACCTTCGTTGTCCTTGGGTTCTGGGACCTGTAGACACTACCGTTGAGGAGTCCCACACCGCAAAGACTACTGCTCCACTCATCACCGACTCAAAAATTGCTTTGATTAATTTTCTGCAGATACCACTGAGATTGTCATACGCTAATCTACTCAGTCGTTGAAGTCCTGCAGCCAACAGAGTCCGCACACGCCCATACGCGCCGCCAAAGTAATTTGCGTCCAAAGCCACGCTCTCACGTGCCACCTCCATCTCGGTTGCACACTCACGCACCGTCACGCGCTCACACGCAACCTCTGTAAGTCACACGCCTGCTGATGTCACTACTGATGTCATTCTGCCCTGTCAGCCCTAATTGCTAACATCATTTGCTTGCGTCATCACTGATGTCATCTTTGCTTGCGTCATCCAACAGATTGACTTCTCCTTTCAGCTTTGACTGTTGACTTCCACTCGGTTAACTGTTAACTTTTGGGGCAGTTTGACCATTGACTTTTTCAAGAGGTTGACTTTTTTGTAGTCTAGGTGCTCCTTGCTCAGTTTTTCGCGTAGATTTCATTTTTGCAGTCCATTTTTGCATATTTTGCTTCTAAATGAAGAATAAGGACATGTCTTCTTCTGGTTGAAATAATTGTTGCCAACAATCTAGCAAACGTTTTTGCCATTTTTGCAAACGTTTTGGCCACAATATTGAGACTTGCTATCATCACAATAAATCAGCTGTTTCAATTTCTACTGCTAATTTTCTAACATTGAGAGTGTCCAACCAATGGCTCCTGTCTCTGCACAGTCTAAGTTTTTTAGATCCACTTTCTCCATTTCTAAAGATGACCTTATAAATATCATTGCTAATATCATTCGTATTGTTGGTAATGCATCTTATTCTTCTTCTCTCTCAGCTTTATCTAGTATATCTCCTACCTCTTGGCTTATGAATTCTGCTTGTTGCAATCACATAACACCTCACTCGTCCTTATTTTCTGACCTTAAACCTGTATCGCACCCTCTTAATATTCGCACAGCTAAATGGTTCCACAATGTCTGGTCATAATATAGATTCAGTTTCAACCTCCAACCTCTCGGTTCCTGGAGTCTTTAATGTTCCTGACCTTTCTTATAATTTATTTTCTGTGGGACAATTAGCTGAGTTGGGTTATCACATTACCTTTGATTATTCTGGGTGCATTGTGCAGGATCCTAGGATGGGACAGGAGCTTGGGACCGGTCCTAGAGTTGGGCGTATGTTTCCCATGGACAACCTTTGTCTTCTACTTGTTGCTCCTGTTTCTGTTGCTGCAGCTGCTGCAGTTTCTTCCACTCCTTCCCTTGTACTTTGGCATGCTCGACTTGGTCATGCATCTTCCTCTCGGGTACAACAATTAGCTTCTAGAGGTTTGTTAGGTTCAGTGTCTACAGAAAATTTTGATTGTGTTTCATGTCAGTTAGGTAAACAACCAGCTTTGCCTTTCAATACTAGTGAATCAATATCCACTGATATCTTTAACCTTATTCATTCTGATGTTTGGGGGCCATCCTCTGTCTCTAGTATTGGTGGGTCTAGAAATTTTGTTGTCTTTATTGATGATTACTCTCGCTATAGCTGGATTTTTAATATGAAACATCGTTCTGAATTATTGGAAGTATATTCTAATTTTGCAAAAATGGTTAAAACTCAGTTTTCCAAACGCATCAAAATTTTTCGATCTAATAATGCTCTTGAATATACTCAATATGCTTTCTAAGCTATTTTGCATTCCTATGGCACCGTTCATCAACTAACTTGTCCAGGTACCTCTCAGCAAAATGGTAGAGTCGAACGAAAACTTCGTCATATTCTTGACACAATTCATGCTCTCCTTCTCTCTGCCAAAGTTCTTGCTCTTTTTTGGGGTGAAGCTGCTCTTCATGCTATTCATACTATTAATCACATTCCGAGTCTTGTTATCCGAAATCAAACTCCATATGAGCGCCTTTTTGGGTCACCTTTAGACTATCACCACCTTCGCTCCTTCGATTCTACTTCTTTCTTTCTTCTTCAGCCATATGAACATAACAAACTTGAGCCTCGGTCAAGGCTTTGTTGTTTTCTAGGCTATGGCGAAACTCAAAAGGGGTATAGGTGTTATGATCATGTCTCATCATCTTCATATCTCCCGCAATGTTGTCTTTTGGGAACATCACCTTTTTGTCGAGCTTTCTCATTTCAGTGCTTCCCTGTCTTCCTCCTCTGTCTTAGATATTTTTTCAGATGAGGCACATATTCTTTCTGTAGTTGCTCCTGATTCTGTTGCTGTAGACTTTTTTGTCCAACCACCAGATATCACTGATCCCTTTCTTAGTTCACTCTTTAATGAATAGGTGGAAGATGAGTAGGTTGAAGACGAGCTACCCAACCCCAATCCTGAGCTAGGGTATCCTGCTCCTGCTCTGCCTGAAGATCTTGCACAAGACATTCCACCTCGTCACTTAATTTGGGTAAGATCTATTCCTACACATTTACTTGACTATCATTGTTACACTGCCCTTGCTACACTACATGAGCCTCACACCTATCGTGAGGCTTCCACTAACCCTTTATGGCAAATTGTAATGGAAGAGGAACTTGATGCATTATATAAAAACCATACTTGGGATTTGGTGACACTTCCTCCTGAAAAATCTATGGTTGGTTGTAAGTGGATCTACAAGATTAAGACTTGCTCTGATGGGTCCATTGAGCGCTACAGAGCTCGCCTTGTTGCAAAAGGTTTTACACAAGAGTATGAGATTCATAATGAAGAGACCTTTGCTCCAGTTGCTCCTATCTCATCTGTTCATGCCCTCTTAGCTGTTGCTGCTACCAGTAAATGAGACATTTTTCAGATAGATGTCAAAAATGCATTCTTTAATGGGGATTTAAGTGAAGAAGTGTACATGCAACCTCCTCTTGGTCTCTCTGTTGACTCAAACAAGGTTTGTCATGTTCGACGTGCACTTTATGGCCTTAAACAAGCTCCATGAGCTTGGTTTGCCAAATTCAGCTCTACCATCTCTCGCTTGGGTTACATAGCCAATCATTATGATTCTGCTTTATTTCTTCATCACACTGACAAATGCATTATCTTACTTCTTCTATAAGTGGATGATATGATCATAACTGGTGATGACCTCAGTGGCATTCAAGAACTCAAGGCTTTTCTCAGTCAGCAATTTGAGATGAAAGATCTTTGACATCTTAGCTACTTCTTGGGTCTTGAAATCACTCATTCTACAGATGGAATTTATATTACTTAAGCCAAGTATGCCTTTGAACTCTTGTCTTGAGCTGGACTCACTGATAGCAAGACTGTTGACACTTCAGTTGAGCTTAATGCGCATCTGACTCCCCTCAGGGAGGAAACCATTGTTTAATTCCCCTCTTTACAGACGCTTGGTTGGTAACTTAGTTTATCTCATTATCACTCGTCCAGACATTTCCTATTCTGTTCACCAGGTGAGCCAATATCTGTCTACACCATAATTGACTCACTATGCTGTTGTTCTGCGCATTCTTCGATACCTAAAGGGCACTCTCTTCCATGGTCTTTTCTACTCTTCTCAGTCTCCTCTTATTCTCCGTGCATTTTCTGATGCTGATTGAGCAAGAGATCCTATTAATTGCAGGTCCACCATTGGTTATTACTTTCTTCTTGGTTCTTATCTGATTTCTTAGCGAAGTAAAAAACAAACTCATGTAGCCTGCTCTAGTGCTGAAGTAGAATATCGCGCCCTTGCTAATACCATATCTAAGCTCTTTTGGCTACGATGGCTTCTCAAAGACTTAAGTGTATTTACATCCTCTGCTACTCCTCTTTATTGTGACAACCAGAGTGCTATTCATATTGTTCACAATGATATCTTCCATGAACGGACTAAACACAGAGAGATCGATTGTCATTTTATCCGTTTTCATCTTGTCTATAGTGCTCTCAAGCTGATCTCAATCTCCTTTAAAGATCAACTTGTAGATATCTTCACCAAGTCACATCTTAAGGGACGCCTTCGTACTTTGGTTGACAACCTCAAGCTGGTCTCACATCCACCTTGAGTTTGAGGGGGCTATTAACATGTATAATATATTGTGGGCTTTAGGCCCAGTTAGGTTACTTGTATAGCATACATATTTACTTGTACTGCACACATATGCCTCATATAAAGATACCTATGTACATTTTTTCAGGATGAAATACAATACAATTACATTCAGTATTTCTAACAGCTCTAAATACAATGTTGGAATAAGAAAAAAATTAAGAAAGATTATAAAGAATTCAAGTGGTTCAGCGTGGAGGTTCAGGTTCATAGCAAAAAAAAAAAACCTCGAAACGTCTGCCATTTTACTATTTAGCTCTGTGTGTTACAATGAACCGAATAAGCATTGGACTATTTACAGGTTAACCTTGAACTAACCTTAAGGTTATAGTACCATGGTTAGGATTAAGATTCCTAATACAATGAACTTGACAAGAATAGTACAATCTGGGGCCTTGATATCACTAACATTAATAATCGTATCACAATATAAAGAAATTCAAAATTCATAGGATTCATAATTTAAAATTATATTACTTGGGACGCCAAATTTTTATCAAGAACAGCTAAGTATGCTTAAACTAATTCATTTTTCTTTCAGGTAAATTAGAATATATCTCCATTTGTGCCAAATAAATATATCTCCTTTTCTATATTGCTTTCTCAGTCATGTATGGAAATGAAAGTACATACCTTAGCAACAGGAGTGAACCATCTAAGACGGAACCGAGGATTGGGTTAGTTGGACTGAGTGAGGTGAGTCAAGTAACACGTGGTGGGGATGTTGAACTCGGTTGCCACTACTCGAAAGCTGAGTCAGTGAACGCATCCACCTGCCAATGCCAACTCAGACTTTCATTCACAAATATACAACACATACATATAAGATTATAAAACACACACACAGTACCACATAGTATACTTGACAGGTTTCATTGCTATGTTCCTGTGAGACTCAGAGAATTTCTGATGCACTGAAAATGAAGTTGTTTCTGTTAATATAAAATGGTCAACGGACATAAGAAGCAAATTGAGGAAAGAATTGGATTTAAAAAAAAAAAAAAAAAAAAGGAACTTGCCAACTTGGTGGTTTGTGTGTGTGTGTATATAGATATATAAACTATTCCACTTCATGTCCATATAACAAATCTCAGAAACCCCATTAACTAGATTGAATCTACGACCTGTGGCTGTGAGCTGGTTGGTTTATATTCCCAAATCGTATCACAAGTGCAACATACATGAGTAATGACGGAAAGGCACATATTCACTTCACTCCAATGCACAAGGGGTAAAGTGTAATACTGAAGAAATCAGGTATATCTCTAAGTACAAGGGAGTAGTGTGTTTTTTAAATTAAAAAAAAAAAAAAATGAAAAACATACTTATTCAATCGAATCTTATTGTTCTTTTATTCAATTTTTTAACATATAAGCAATATATATTCCTAGGCCAATAGAGATATGTTAATAAATTTCCTAATTTACCTTTTATTTTATTTAAAAACTTCGGTCCTATTCGGTCTATTCTGTCCACTCTGGTACTATTCGGTCCTATTTTGTCAACTTCGGTCCAATTGTTCAAATAATTTCATTTTCGTCCACTTCAATCCATTCAGACCACTTCGGTCTATTCTGTCCACTTTAGTCTAATTTGGTCTACTTTAGTCCATTCAACCCATTTTTGTGTGCTTACATAATGAAAACAGACTGTTCTGGATTAATAGCACTTATTTTAAATCTAAATTTATTTATAATATATATATATATATATATCTCATAAACTTGTAATATATGAAATTTTAAATATAGCATTTATTGTTGTTACGCTTTTGTTAAGCCATATTAACATAGTGTTTTGATCTACTTTTGTCCGGCTAAATTTAAGTGAAAGTCTTTTTAAACACAAAAGCTATGAATATACAAATGTAATGGTAGTTATTCATTTATTGTTACTTCGCTCTTTTTGAATTACATCAGCATAGAATTTTGGTTCATTAAGTCCATTTTAGTCTACTTAGCATATTATGTCCATTCACGTGATATTTAAACCATCTAATAATATTAATAATCTAGAAGAACATTCAAAAGACAGAGGGAGACAAAGAAATGGTGGATAAGGTTTATCATAAAAAAAATTATGATAAGGCGAAAGGCTTAATAACAAATGTCTTCCTAAAATTTTCTAACTCTTACCTTGAAAAGGGTGTAACTTTGCACTCCATTGTTAAAATGGGGAGACAAAATGAGTATAGACGAGTATAGATATAGATATAGATGTCTTCCTAAAATTTGCACTCCATTTTTATCTACCTTCATTTGTGAGCCAAATAAAAATGGGCCACTTTTAGTCTTTTTGTTGTCATGTTAAAAGTGCTAGCTAGCAGACAAGTTTTGGTATATTTATATTTTTATCCTTTACAACTTTAAATGAGAAGAGTGAAAATGTGTGGGTAGTTTTGTCATTTTTGCTCTACTTATCTTGTCTTATCTCTTTGCTTGAGGTGTTTGATACTGGATTGAGATCATGCACAATACCTATGGTACTACACCTGATGCAATTACTTTTAATGGTTGAGATTGATAGTTGCAAAAAACAACTTTTAATCTCAATCATTGATTAAAAAAAGTAAAGAAAAACTTTATGAGACGTAAAAAGTAAAAAGTGAAAATTTTTTGTGAGACAACTGAGGTGAATTGCACCCGGTACAATATCCTAGGTATTGTACCGAATCCTAATCCTTTGATACCCAACCACTTTACTGATACACAAAAACTGAAGCAACACAGTAAGGGAGAGAAATAGTGAGAGATAAGAACAAAGAGAAAAAAAAGGGGGTCAACCATGACCCATTAGTCAACTGCTTCCATCACAAGAGAGAGAAAGAGAAGAAACAAGAAAAAGAAGAAGGTTGGAGAGAAAGAAAGATGAAGATTTTGTCTTGGTTTAGCTCATTATTTTATTTTATTTTTTTTATTATGAAAGTATATTTATCTCATTTAGATGTAGCTTCGGCATATGGGTTCATATTGCATATGGATTATTACTTTCTTGCTTGTTGGGTTTTTTTTCTTTTTTTGGAGAAATTCTTGGTGGTTTGTTTTAACAAAGATGGAGATTTTGTTTTGGTTTAGCTTATTCATTTCATCTCCTTTTTTTTTTTGATGAAATTATATTTATTTCATTTAGATGTAGCTTCTCCAAATTGGTTAATCTTGCATGTGATTATTATTTTCTTTCTTGTTGGGTTTTTTTTTTTTTTGGTTGAGAAAGTCTTGCTGATTTTTCTAATTTGTTATATGTAGTCATGTTCCTTTTTCTAGTAAAGATATATGTAGTCATGATGAAATTACTGTGTTGTTGCTAAAAAAAGTGGACCCCTTTTTGGTATTTTTGTCATCAATTCTAGAGATTTCCCATTGCCTTTTTTTTTTTGGATATATGTGAGTTGAGAAACAAAACATTGGAGGTTTCTATTATTTTTCTGCTGACACATTTGTTCAAATTATTTTATTGGTTGTAACTTCATTTGTTAGCTAGAGAAAAAGTGGGGACTTTTAAGTTTTTTTTTTTTTTTTTTTTTTTTTTTTTTCGAACTCTGTGGTGTTGCCATCATGGTTGTCAAAATCGCAATCTAAATCGTAGGATCGCATGATTTTATGATCCTATCTCACCAAAACGTTTACAATCGAACTAGGATCGTAAAAATGGTAGGATCGTAGAATTGTATAGGATTCTATTAATCTTAACAAAACATTAGTTTTTGGTTTTTTATTTTAAGGATAAATTTTTGGTTTTAATGGAGTTTTAAGGGTTTTTATTTTTCTATGTTGTGATGGAATGACTTTTTAAAATTTATTTTATTTTATTTTATAAAATTATGTTAATCTAAGCAAATGTTTTGTAGTTTTTAGTTCACTTGTAATAAAAATGAAGGAATGCTTCATCATTTCTAAATGAAGAATTTATATTGGTTTTGCTACATTTTAAGCTATAATGTTGTTAAATTTGTTTGATCAGTATACTAATTTGTGTTATAATATTACTAAAAAGTTTTTCTTATATATAATTTTTTTAGTATGCTTGTATTTGTATATTGATTGATTGATTTTTTTGAGCACGCTCTGTAATTGTTACTGAGTGTTATAACTTGAATAGTTGAGTGTGAAGTTATATCTTGATCTCTTTTGCAACGCTAATATACAAATATACAATGTCTATATAAATGATAAAATGGTTGATGATGATTAGGACGATGGTCATAAGAACCCTATAATGAGAATAATTAAATGTTCACTTCACCTTACTATTAATCTTGTTTTTGGATTTCATATTTTAGTTAGCTAATTTCTATTTGATAACTTATTTTGGATTTTAAACTTGGAACTTAGAACTTAAAAAATATTTCCATATTGTTGATAAATATTTTGGTATTTGGTTTCTAATTAAACATTTAATGAACTTTTTAGATACATTGGGTCAAAACGTAAATATATTTGTTTCATTAGTATAGACGTAGCGATGTAAAACATGCAAATTACATCATATAATGCAAATCTTTGTTTTTTTTTTTTAATTTTTTTTTAATTTTTTATTTTTTTATGGATAAATTCACAATTTACGTGATTATTCAACATACAAAGTCATTATCAATATGTTTTTTACTACGTAAGATCCGATCCGATCCTATGAATATGAAAATATATAGGATCTTATGATCTACGATCCGATCCTATGATCCACGATCCCACCTACCTCTCATGATCCTACGTAAGATCCCAATTTTGACAACCTTGGCTGCCATCCATTTCAACTTTATAGTGCAGCCAGCTGTGTTGGCTTTTTAGCTAAATTACCATCTCCACTCTTAAGTACATGTTAGCTAGAGAAAAAGTGAGGGCTTTTTAGTCTTTTTCTCACATTATTGCTCTAATGGTAGGATAGACTACAAAATTTAGAAAACATTGCAACGCTTTCTTCCAACCTAGAGTTCATTATTCATCTCAAATTTGCAAGCTATGACATTCGTGGAGAAACACACAATAGATTTAATATTGTTTCCATCTTTGATTTGCCAAATGAAAGTGAATGAATATAAGCTGCTGTGACAAGTAAATTAATATGTGTATGTGTGTGAGAACTTCATTGGAGGTCAGAAAAAGCAAAATTTTGAGGATCATGGAAGACAGATAGAGACATAATTAGAGACATAATTGTTTACTCAATTATGTACCAATTTGTGTTCCCTTTTGTGGATCAAATGTGTAGATATGGATATCAAATTTGTAGATATGGATAAATTCATTCTTTTAGACCTCTTTTTGTACACAATATATACTCATCTTTATAAACTACACTTGTGATATTGAAGCATTTTTTTATAAAGTTCAATATGAGCTATGTTATTATTATAGTTAATTTATATATAAAAAAAAAGGTCATGTACTTAGATTCTGACATAAATATAGCATAAAAAATTATATTATCTACTTAATATAACAAATACCACATTTTTTTTATGTATGTGATCTTTCACAGGAAAATAGAAAAAATAGCATTTGGAAGAAAAGCGATGGGGACCGGGCTGAAGTATTGGTGTATGTTGAAGGTAACCATAGATTTTATTGTAGGTAACCATAGATTTGACAATATATCTGAATATTTTGAAACATTTAATAGTAGAATTTCTAAGCAATTCAATAATTCAATAATTATAAATAAGTTCTATTTCATTGTAATATTTTTACTAGCTAACACGTGCCCTTGCACGTGCTTCAAAACTAATTATAGAGAAAAATGAAGCTGTATTTGAAAACTTGCCTTGACAAACATTGTTATGCGGAACAGTTATTGAAAGTTTCTCTTAAAGGGAAAAAAATATCACCTTGCAGCTATAGAATTTAAAAACTCTAGCTCCTGGGGATTCTTCCACCCAGTAATAGTCATTTATTTCAATTGTAAAATACATGCAATATGGAGTTCTAACTTCAAATTTCTAAACTAAAAGAGACCCTTCTATGATAGTAACAGATTTTCCTCGCATTAGCACTCTCTGGTTTTGTTCGTCTAGATGAATGTTTAGTACTCCACTTCTAGGTGATGCCTGAACAGAGTAAACATTGTAAATTAATATGACAAAGACAAAAATACAATTATGAGTTTGCAATACACATGGTGAAAATACCTGATACGCAACAAGATCACACTTCCCAAGCTTTTTGCTCCAGTATGGTGCTAGTGCACAATGTGCACTCCCAGTAACAGGATCCTGAAAGGCAAGTTATATAACTTTTTTTTTCTTTTTTCCTTTCGAAAACAGAGTGAGCTTGAGCTTGACTTTCGAAAACAGAGTGAGCTTGAGCTCTGCCTCACGCACCTGGGTTTTGGCCTTCGGGCTTCTCGGCATCTGGTTTTGGGTTTCCTTCTTGGTTGGTCACGCACCTGGTAACATTCACTTCTCTACTTCTTTTCTTTTTCATTTTCGCAGTTCTGTTTTTTTTTTATTTTTTATTTAATTTCTCTGATTCTCTCGGCTTCATTAGGGAAGAAAGTAATAATTAATATTCTTTTTTTTTTAATGATTTTGATTACTTGATTTTGATTACTTGATTTTGATTTTGATCATTTCTCTGTTCTGTTTCTTTTTTTTTTTTTTTTTTTTCGGCTTTATCTCAGATTCTCAATTCATGTTCTTGGCTTCAGCTCAGGTTCTCCTTCCGTGACTTCACTGGTAAGTGGTAACTTCAATTATTAGTTTACAATAGCATTTTAGTTTAATTGTGATTTTGTGTATGTTGTGGATTTGATTTACAGAGCATTATTGTATGTGAAATATAGTTTAGAGTATTGTACTATTGATTGTGTGTGTTGTATTGATGAATTTATTTTTTTATGAAATGGTTGCTGCCAGTCTGAAATTGTTGAGTGAAATGGAGTCCGCCTCTTTGCCTAGTTGCATTTTTATTAGACTATTTATGATTTATAAGAAATGATTATGAGAATTGTTATTTCATTTATTGTTATTTGGTTTTGGAATTTGTATAGATATGGACAATGAAGTGATTGAGGATGATGATGACATCAATTTGGAATCATTTGGTGATGAAGATGATGCTCCTCCCGGATTTAGAGATAAAAATCATCCTATTCATGTTGAAGATGAAGAAGATGAGGATGAGGATGATGATTATGATGCTAGTGGTGGAGCATTTGGTTCACATGATGATATTGATTTCGATTATCTTCATAACAAATGAGGCTTGGGTTTTAAAACTTAGTTGTTGTTTGTTTGAAACTTTAAAACTTAGTTGTTTGTTTGAAACTTTAAAACTTAGTTGTTGGTTGTAATGAACTTATTTGTTATTTGCCATTTGGATGTAAATGTAATAACTAATGAACTTATTTATTTGGTTTTGTTGAAAGTTTATTAGAATTTCAGGATGATTATTTTGTAATGTTAATGTTATTACTTATTGATTTGAGTCATGTTGAGATTGCTTAGGTTTTTTTGCTTTAATAAGTCAAAAAGGAAACATATTTACATATTGATTTGGTTTTTTTGCTTAGCTTTACAGTTGATGTTTCTAAAGCAGGTTCAGAGTCTTTGGGTCCTCTATTGCTGAGTGCTATGTTGTGACCAGTCCATTGATTTTTTTTTTTAAATGAAACATATTTGTTATTATAAGTTTGTTAGTTTTAGACTTTTAGTATATTAAAAAATTATTAATTATTTATATAATTTAAATAAATAATAATTAAATTATTTATGACGTCACCGGTTGGACCATCGGTCGGACCCCGGTCCGACCATAAAACCGGTATTTAGCTGCTTTTCCGGTTCTTTCACCGTACCGGTTTTTAAAACCATGGAAACCTCCAAGTTTTGTTCTCACTCACATATATCCAAAAAAAAAAAAAAAGGCAAGGGAAATCTCTAGAGAATGACAAAATACCAAAAAGGGGTCCACCTTTTTAGCAACAACACAGTAATTTCATCATGATACATATATTTTACTAGAAAAAGGAACATACTACTATAACAAATTAGAACAAATAGCAAGACTTTCTAAAAAAAAAAACCCAAGAAAGAAAATAATAATCCACATGAAGATTAACCATTTGGAGAAGCTACATCTAAATGAAATAAATATAATTTCATCAAAAAAAAAAAAAGGAGATGAAATGAATAAGCTAAACCAAAACAAAATCTCCATTTTTGTTAAAACAAACCCCCAAGATTTCTCCAAAAAAAAAAAAAAAACCCACAAGCAAGAAAGTAATAATCCATATGCAATAGAACCCATGTGCGAAGCTATTTAAATGAGATAAATATACTTTCATTAAAAAAAAAAAAATAAAATAATGGCTAAACCAAAACAAAATCTTCATCTTTCTTTCTCTCCAACCTTCTTCTTTTTCTTGTTTCTTCTCTTTCTCTCTCTTGTGATGGAAGCATTGACTAATGGGTCATGGTTGACCCCTTTTTTTCTCTTTGTTCTTATCTCTCACTATTTCTCTCCCTTACTGTGTTGCTTCAGTTTGTGTGTATCAGTAAAGTGGTTGGGTATCAAAGGATTAGGATTCGGTACAATACCTAGGATATTGTACTCGGTGCAATTCACCTCAGTTGTCTCACAAAAAATTTTCACTTTTTACTTTTACGTCTCATAAAGTTTTTCTTTACTTTTTTAATCAATGTTGAGATTAAAAGTTGTTCTTTTGCATCAGGTGCAAGTACTCTAGGTATTGGCATGATCTCAATCCTGTATCAAACACCTCAAGCAAGAGATAAGACAAGATAAGTAGAGAAAATGACAAAACTACCCACACTTTTCACTCTTCTCATTTAAAGTTGTAAAGGATAAAAACTAAATATACCAAACATGTCTGCTAGCAAGCACTTTTAACATGACAACAAAAAATAAAAATGGCCCATTTTTATTGGCTCACAAATGAAGGTAGATAAAAATGGAGTGCAAATTTTAGGAAGACATCTATATCTATATCTATACTCTTCTATACTCATTTTGTCTCCCCTTTTAACAATGGAGTGCAAAGTTACACCCTTTTCAAGGTAAGAGTTAGAAAATTTTAGGAAGACATTTGTTATTAAGCCTTTCGCCTTATCATAATTTTTTTTATGATAAACTTATCCACCATTTCTTTGTCTCCCTCTCTTTTGAATGTTTTCTAGATTATTAATATTATTAGAGTTTAAATATCATGTGAATGGACATAATGACTAAGTAGACTAAAATGGACTTAATGAACAAATTCTATGCTGATGTATTCAAAAAAAGCAAGTAACAATAAATGAGTAACTCCATTACATTTGTATATTCATAGCTTTTGTGTTTAAAAAGCTTTCACTTAAATTTAGCCAACAAAAGTAGATCAAAACTACATTAATATGGCTTAACAAGAGCGTACAACAATAAATGCTATATTAAAATTTAGATATTAGAGTTTATGATATATATATATATATATATGTATGTATATATTATAATAATTAGATTTAAAATAAGTGCTATTAATCCAGAACTGTCTTTTTTCATTATGTAAGCGCACAAAAATGGGTTGAATGGACTGAAGTAGACCAAATTAGACTAAAGTGGACAGAATACACCGAAGTGGTCAATGGATAGAAGTGGACCAAAATGGACTATTTGAACAATTGAACCGAAGTTGAAAAAATGGACCGAATAAGACCAGAGTGAACAGAATAGAACTGAATAGGACCGAAGTTTTCAAATAAAATAAAAGGTAAATTAGGAGATTTATTGACCAATGCTACAAGAGTCTCCTTGACAGGTAAAACAGGAGTCTCCGTTGTATGTTAACTTCCTCCTCACGTGGCCCACGAGGGAATATCTCTTCACCAACCAGACGATGTGCGCTGACCAATGCTACTATAAATCTACGAAAATGTTTTGACAACAAACTACATTTTCGCTGCTTCTAAAACTCTCTCACGGCAACATGGCAAAGCTACCTGTGAAGTACTATGTGGTACCTCTCTCTATCTCTCTCTGTTATGTATGTGATATGTATATATATATATATGGGATTCTGATGAGTTGGGTTTGGGTACAGGTGGACGCGTTCACTGACACAGCTTTCAAGGGAAACCCAGCAGCGGTGTGTTTATTAGAGGAGGAGAGAGATGAGAAATGGTTGCAAGCTGTGGCAGCTGAGTTCAACATCGCCGAGACTGGTTACTTGACTCGGCAATCTGGGTCAGACTCTCTTGACTCGTCCAATCCTAGGTTCCGTCTCAGATGGTTCACTCCGTTGCTGAGGTCTCCTTCTTAATTTCACTTCCACTCTAAAAAAAACCAGAATTTAAAAAATGTTTCAAAGTGCTACCTTTTGAATTTTGATATTTGCCTTTGTGGGTGTTCTTAGTTCATCTTATTATATTTTAATTTTAGATCATTAGAATAATAGTTAAAAATTTTAAATTGGGTGGGCGCTACATATTAAGGTGGAGTATGAGCCACATATGAGAGAAAGTGTTAGAAGAATATTGTATTGGACAATTCTATGTGTTTGGCCTCACTTCTTAGAGGGTGTTTAGATCGCACAAGTGAGGTAGAATGCTAGAATAAGGATTAAATGATGATAAGTAGTTTATTATACTTTTTTTTTCCTTTAAATTTTGTGACAAGGAGTATGATTTTACTAGAAGTGATTTAACTATAAGTCATTATCAAAGTTAGATTCTATTCCCATAAAAAAAAGAAGTTAGATTCAATTATAGGATTAGATAGACCTTGTTGTATTTATGATTGTTTGTTTACTTATAAAAATGAACATCATTGATCATATTATAATCTAATTGCATGCATGTGTTTTGCTTCAGTTTATAGTGATATGACACGATTAGTGCTGTACTTTGGGTTCTAATTGGTGTGTGTCTTAATCTTTTAGCTAATTCAGGCGTTTATGATATACTAAGTGGTAGTGAATTCTTGATCAGAGATNCTAAAATCCTAATCGCCAAGATAATATATTAATCTCTAAGATATTCAAAAAGATTCAGTAATGTTTAATGTAATAATCATTGCCTGCAGAATGGAATTATGATGCTAATGCTATTGCCGTAAACAAGCAAGAGATGTTTTTTAACCTCATTCTCTTCACTAACAGCATTTAAAGAGTAAATGCTTCATACATTGGATAGCTTACTAGTTCTTATATCTATTGCTCCTCTACTTTCAGCTTTCTAGCTCTATCTTCCTTTCATCATCTGGAAAGAAGATAGATAGTAGTGATGAATTGATAATTTAATGACATTTCCCTTAGTTGGAATTCAAAACATCTGCATAATAAAAAAACTCAGCTTGCGGTGAGCATGCGCGTGACTGCGTGAGGCAGAGGGAGCCTTGAGGTGAGCGAACAAACAGAGGGAGCCTTGAGCAGCGAAGAGCGAGCTTGAGGCAGTGAAGAGCGAGCTTGACTTTCGGCTGAGCGAGATGAGCGAGGCAGAGATGTTTGAGTCTGAGAGCTTGAGGTGAGGTGAGTGAGATGAGACTTGAGAGTTGAGATTGAGAGTGTCTGAGGGTGTGGGTGGGCTTTCGGCTTAGGGAGTTAGGGATTTAGGGTTAGTTTTTGCATTTTAGGAATTAGGATTTCAGAGGACTGAGGACCAAAACGGCATAGTTTTGCCGAAAAATACAAAAAAATCTCCAACCGGTTATAAACCGGTTCAACCTTCGGTTTTTCCGGTTTTTCCGGTTGGACATCCGGTTTTCACTGTTCAGCGGTTTTTTAAGCATTTTTGGTTTTTTATCATAACCGGACCAGATTTAAGACCGGTTCCCGGTCGGACCGGCCGGTCCGGTCCGGTTTTTAAAACTATGGAGGTTTCTATTATTTTTCTACTGACACATTTCGTTCAAATTATTTGTTGGTTGTAACTTCATTTGTTAGCTAGAGAAAAAGTGGGGACCTTTTAGTATTTTTATTCTGAACTCTGTGGTACTGCCATCCATTTCAACTTTATAGTGCAGCCAGCTGTGTTGGCTTTTTAGTTAAATTACCATCTCCACTCTTAAGTTCGTGTTAGCTAGAGAAAAAGTGAGAGCTTTTTAGTCATTTTCTCACATTATTGCTCTAATGGTAGGATGGAATACAAAATTTAGAAAACATTGCAATGCTTCTTCCAACCTAGAGTTCATTATTCATCTCAAATTTGCAAGCTATGAAGTTCGTGGAGAAACGCACAATAGATTTAATATTGTTTCCATCTTTGATTTGCCAAATGAAAGTGAAAGAATATAAGCTATTGTGACAAGTAAATTAATATGTATATGTGTGTGAGAACTTCACTGGAGGTCAGAAAAAGCAAAATTTTGAGAATCATGGAAGATAGTTAGAGACATTATTGTTTACTCAATTATTTACCAATTTGTGTTCCCTTTTGTGGATCAAATGTGTAGATATGGATAAATTCGTTCTTTTAGACCTCTTTTTGTATATAATATATACTTATCTTTATAAACTATGCTTGTGATATTGAAGCTCTTTTTTGTATAAAGTTCAATATGAGCTATGTTATTATTATAGTTAATTTATATATTAAAAAAAAGGTCAATATTCCCTCGTATCCCACCGGTGTGGGGCCACGTGAGGAGTAAGTTAACATAAATCGGAGACTCCTGTTTTACCTGTCAAGGAGACCCCCTGTAGCATTGGTCAAGGAGGAACTTTATCAAGAGACCAGCAAGATTGGGGCAGCCTGCGCCGAATACTTTTTTCCCAAAAAACCAAGCAAAATAATCTTTAATAATTTGATAGTTTTTTATTTAACCTCCAAAATTACTCAAATTGCCATTTTGATCACTTGGTTTTAGTTAGAAATTCATGAAAAGTAAAATTATATGAGTCAATCTGTAACATAAAATAACTGTGACATAATCTTGTGGAATACACCAAATGCCTCCATTGGGATGTGCATATATTAATGAAAATGAAACAACAATTGTTCCACCCACAAATAACAAATTAATAAACCGGAAAGCTACACTAATTTCATCTAAAATTGAGATTCCAAGTTGAAAAAGATTCTACAAATCACAATGGTATCAGACAATAATTACAGAAAATGGACTAGAACAAGTTCTAGCACATGTAACTATATTTTTGTCACATTCGATAGTTCCCCCCCTTTTTTTTTTTCCTCACATTCGATGGTTCCATTATCACATTAAACAGTACCAACATCACATTAAACAGTACCAATATTACATATGACAGTACTTTTGCCACATTCGGTTGTACTCATATTTTTTTTCTAACATTTGATGGTACCATCTTCAAATTGTACAGTACTAAAATCATATGTGAATGTACTTTTGTCATGTTTGGTGGTTCAATTTTTTTTTTCTCACAAATGATGGTTCCATTGTCACATTAGGAAGTACCAACATCACATTTGACTGTACTTTTCTCACATTTGGTTGTACTTTAATTTTTTCACACATTTGACTATGTTGTCCTCACATTATGCTGTACCAATATCACATGTGACTGTACTTTTGTCACATTTCGCGCTCCCTTTATTTCTTCATCACATTTGATGGTTCCATAATCACATTAGGCAGTACCAACATCACATAGACCGTACATTTCTCACACTCGGTGGCACTTTTCTCACATTCAATGATTCCCCTTTTTTTTCTCACCAATTACCATAATACTCCTGAAAACTAAAAAATGACCGAAATACCCTTAGAAACAAAAAAATTACAAAATCACCCTAAAACTCAAAAAAAAAAAATTTCAAAAATTACTATAAAACCCAAAAAATGACCGAAATAATACCCTTAGAAAGAAATTGACCAAATGACCCTAAAACATAAAAATAAAAAATAAAAAAAGACCAAAATTACCATAAAACCTAAAAAAATGACCGAAATCACAATGAAACCTAAGAAAATGACCAAAATACCCCTAGGACAAAAAAAAAAGACCACATGACCTTGAAATTTAGAAATTGACCGAAATGACCTTGAAACAAAAATAAAATGACTAAAATGACCTCATAACCTAAAAAGTAACCGAAATACCCTTATGACCTAAAAAATGACTTAAATATTTATAATCCACTTAATAATATAAAATTTACAACAGAAAAAAAAAAGTGATTTTTTTTTTTTAGCCAGTATTTGATTTCTTGAAAGTAAAGTACCATACAATAGAAAAAAGAAAAAGAAAAATATAAATCACTCCAAGGTCCACACTCTAAATACTAATTATTAACTTAAATATTTATAATTCATTTAATAATATAAAATTTAAAAAAGAAATTTTTTTTACCCAATACTTGATTTCTTGAAAGTAAAGTACCATCAAAAAGAAAAAAAAAATAAAGATAAATCACCCCATAGTCTATACTCTAAATACTAATTACTATACTAAATATTTATAATTCACTTAATAATATAAAATTTACAAAAGAAAAAAAAAAGTGAAATTTTTTTTACCTGTACTTGATTTTTTGAAAATAAAGTACCATATAAAAAGAAAAAGAAAAAGAAAAAAAAATCACTCCATAGCCCACAATATAAATATTAATTACTGTAGGGTTGGGATTTGTGACCCAAGCCCAAAACAATTAATTTGTAGAGTATGGGTGAAAGAGCTGGATTAGGTATGGGATCAACAACAATGAATCACAACTTTCAAGCACAAACCAACATGAGTTTACATGTGAAAAAGGGATATCTGAAGAGCTATCTTCTTGATTATCTGATGAACACAGATATTAAGGTTACAATCAAGTTCTCTCCTTTTCTCCTTTTTTCCTTTTCTTTTTCCTCCTTTTACATTAGGAGCTTCTTTCCTTTATATAACCTCCCTTCTCTCCATCTCCATCGTCCACTTGTACCTCATCCGTGAGTCTACTTGAGTACGTGTCACGTCAAGCATCATCTTTATCTCTGTGTGAGTGGCGGTAGGTGAGGATACACTGTTCAGGGGTCTTCTCCACATAAATGCGGCCAGAAAAGTTACTGCAGAGCATTAAACACGGTGGTAGCAGCTTTCTCTTTAGATATTTCTCCATCCTTATCGTTTCCCAGTGTACTCAGAGTTTATCTTGATCAGGTGGAGTCCTCGAAAGATCATTTTGACCTTTTATACGCTCAATTGATCTGTACTATTCGTGTCAGAGGATTATAACCTCTTCGGACAGAAGATATCCTCTTTGGATTGTAATCATTCTTCCCTCTGAGGGTCTTACTTCCAGATAGCCCTGCCCTTACCATCTCCTTCTTCTCGATCGCACAATAGCTCTCATATGGGCTCTCGACCCACTATGTTGGACTGGGCCCTTTTCCCCCTACAATAGCCCCTCAAAATTTTAATTTTTCCCTCGCATCCAAGGAGAAAGAATAAGATTTTGATTTGCCACGCAAGGAAAAAGAAATAAAAATAAAGAAATTTAAAAGAGGGAAGTCATAAATACCCCCGTTTACACGCGCGCGAGCATAGAGACAAGCGCTTCATTATTACCGCTATCAGTTCCGTATTCCAAAGCGCTGTATTAATTACTCCAGGCGGCGTTTTGTCCTTTGCATCCAACGGTGGGTTGTTGATCCAACGGACAGGGTTCTTCTTCGAGATTTGGAAGGAATGAATGACACCGTTTCACCTGTTCCCGTATATAAACTCCTGGAGGAGGTTATTTTTCTTTCTTTTACGCATTCTCAGAGTACCCAGAGAGTTCTTTCCTCCAAAACCTTTCAAGTCTCTTCGGATTTCTGTGTTCTTTGCTTCCAGGATCTACAAAGAGTCCATCTCGAGTCCAGGGATTTTACTCCAATTTTGTTTGTGTAAGTTTCGGCACTTCCTGATCCTTTATTTTCTTCTCGGCTAACATTTTCTACCCTCAAAACCCCTCTCCTGTCCACTGCTTCAGTCATTCTCTAAGAATGGGCAAATTCCGACATCTCGTCGATAGTCCGGCGTTGATAGAGGAATTTAAGCAA
This sequence comes from Quercus suber, assembly GCF_002906115.3. Classification (NCBI taxonomy): domain Eukaryota; kingdom Viridiplantae; phylum Streptophyta; class Magnoliopsida; order Fagales; family Fagaceae; genus Quercus; species Quercus suber. The sequence goes on along the minus strand of NW_027071804.1, from coordinate 490,779 downwards.
AATTATGGTACCCCGCGGGGGGTAAATCTGAGATATTGCCCTCCAGAGTAGATACTAACAGCCCGAAGAGAGGGAGAGGTCATAATCCCAATGATAGCCTTCATTGAAGGGGGAATGACCCTCCCAATGGGCTCGATTACTTTAAACTACCTTCACAACCACAGGCTCTCTCCTGAGCAGTGCGCGCCCAACACCTTTAGGATACTAGGGGCCATCGATGCCTTGAACGAACAGTTAGGACTAGGGCTGACTTGGCATGACTTGGCATACATGTATGAATGTCATAGCCAAAAAAGGGCGGGATACTACCTTAAATCCCGATCTGACGTTGTTAGATTGTTCTCCTGCCTTCCCAAATCAAATAAAGGGATGAAAGACGACTATTTAATCATCTCGGGCGCATGACATGACGGTCTACACTGTCCGACCGAGCCAGGAGAGCCAGGTGTGACTTCTTAGACTTAAGATCTCTAACAATAGTCTTAGGATCTTCATTCTCCATAGCCTATTTTTTATGTCATCCTATTTCAATTTTCTGACCCGATCTGTTTGTTTGTTTTACAGATAAGGCATATACTACTCCTCGGCTCAGCCTTATCAACGCCCCTGCCCTCAATTATCTACTACGCTTGGAGATATTCGTAAGTGAAGATGGACAGCTCCGGTCCATCCCACTCATACTCGGCTACACGCCCAAGAAAGCAGACATCCAGCCAGCTGGAAACGCCATCACACAAGGTGATCACCGGCTACGGTGAATAGACGTCGCTCGACGACACTTTTTGGTGCCATACGACCTTGCACCTATTCCACACCCCAACCCACAGGGCATTCCCTTGCTAATCCGACCAGTTCAACAAGTTCCTCTCGAACCGACGGCAGTAAGAGAAAGGGTCGGCTCTTCATCCACTTCGTTAGAGGAGCAGATTGACAGATTTAAATTTGAAGGGGACACTTCAGGGGGTGTTCAGGTAATACCCTCTTCAGATTCTGAGGAGGAGGCCGACAGGCAATCCTGTGTCCGCTAACCACTTCTGCTGACTACAATCCCTGAGGACTCTTCCGAAGAAGAAGAAATGTCTGACTTAAAGTTTCTTCTGAAGAAAAGGGGTAATAAAGCTGAGTCCAAGGGGACGGGGACCTCTCGNAAAAATTGAAGTGGTAGACAGAACCAAGGTATTGCATGGTCCTCGGACCCAAACCTATGGTAAAACTACACACACCGATTATGTTTAATGTTTACAAAAAAGTTGAAGTGGTAACTAGAACCAAGGTATTGCATGGTCCTCAGACCCAAACCTATGGAAAACTAGACAAGTATTGTGCATTACCAGGGTAGTGTACGGTCTTCGGACTCGAACCCACAAAAAGAATAAATACACTAAGAAAAGCCAAAGCGGTTACTCAATGTCAGGCTATAATACCATCTTTCGATTTATATTTGGATGATAATAGATGGTCCCATGATGCCAACTTCAGGATGGAATACAAATATTAAGTAGAATACAATAGCAAAGCAAACAAAATAAAGTATCATTAAATGAAAGCAAAATCTTAAGTATTCGATTAAAAAAGAAAGTACACGACTCCCTTACAATGCCACTGAGGCAGGAATGAGATAATATCAAAGAAAAAAAATGAATAAAGCTATCCTGGGCCGTATACTGGTTCCTTCAACTCAGTAGGTAAATCAAAAGGCTAGGGCCAAAGCTCAAGAGCTAGATCTCTAAAAGTCCATCGGAGGACTGGCCACGTCTTGAGGTCTTTCCTGACCCTCGGTTACGACTTCCCCCAACGCTATCTGGGGCTCGACCTCCTCGGATGGTTGACCAGTTAACGGAACATCCTTGGCGGTCTTGTCTTGACTTTCAACCAATGGTAAAGAAGACTCCTCCTCAGGAGCAGCAGGCACAATCTCGCGAATGGCAGTAGGGTAATATACCCTGTCTTCCCTTCTAAGATCAGATGAAGCATCAATCCCTGCTTGGTTGAGGGCTTCATGCCAAGTTTGAGAGCAATAATGCCTGCACACAGCAGGAACTTGAGCCTGAAAGGTGGCTTCAGTCTTAGCCATCCCTTCTGTGAAAGCCTCTTCTTTTGCCTCTTCCACAGAGCGCTCAGCGTCTGTTCTTGCAAAAATTGCCTCGTCTCTAGCTCTCACAGCCTCGTCTCTGGCATACTCGGCAACACCTTTGTCGTGGATTGCTTTGGTCAAACTTTGTTTTATGAAGGAAACGTCCTCTTTGGCCTTCTGTAATTGGCTTTCAACCTCTTGCAAATGGACAGTTTGATCCTCAGCTTGCTTCCTGACCACGGCTAGGTCAGAAACAGCAGTATCCCTGGCCTTCGCTATTTCTGCCAAATCTTCGGTCGCCTTTTTCTGGTCGGCCTCAGATCTCTTAAGAGTTTTAGCCGCTTCTAGGAATTTATTGTGCTCCTGCGCTAAGGCCTGACTATGGTCGTCAACCTCTTCACCCAACCTAAAAAGGGCTTGGACAGCCTGCCAGCAAAAACGAGCAGCTTTATAAAGAGAAAGAAAAATACTATGTAACAAAAATTTCTAAGTAAAGAGAACGGTTGCTAAAGGACCTACCATGCCTAGATATTTCTTAAGGTCGAGGACAACCTCTACCCCAGTCATCTTCTTTAACTCAGCCATATCAACAGGAAGAAGAAGAGATTTCTCTAGGGCCTCGGCTACGAGAGCCCCTCGTCTCCTTGAGACTCGCGTATTGACGCGTTGTCCATTAGGGGCTGGTCATGGAGCCATGGAGCAGGTAGCCATGCTTGAGCCTGGGGCTGCTGGATGACCTTCTTGCCTTTCTTTGATCACCGAGCTTCAACTGCTTTGGGGGTCTACGAGTCTTACCCTCCTTGGGCGAAGAATGAGACTTGCTCCCATCTGTTGGATCCTGCCCTTAGAAAGCCTTTTCCTTTTCGGATCAGGAGACTCAGTAGGAGGGGCAGTCTTATAGAGGTGGAGGACGACCTGGTTTGCATGGTTGAAGCCTGGGGCTGAGATGCGGGGGCTGGGACTGTAACTCCCCTGGTACATCCTTCTTGAGACCGCCTTCGAGCAGGTCAAGAAGAGCTGGTCTGGGGCTGTCTCTTAAACCCATCTCAGCCTGGGTACCAACTCTTAAAGACTGAAGATCGGCTTCGGATAAGTGAGGATCCCCTAGATCACCGGGAGGATCCTCGGCTGATCGGCCAAGTTAAATACACTATACTCGTCCTCGGAGGAACTCAATTCAACCACCTCCTTCGCTTTCTTAGATGGTCCTTTCTCGGCCACTGTTACTTGCTGGGATGAAGAAGGACCTGATAACGGAATACCTTCAGGTATGTAAGACCCCCCAGTAAAAGAAAACGCTCTCCACCACGGTAATCTGCGTGAGCCGAGGATCACGAGCTCTAATTACGTGCGGCGGAACAGGGAATGACGTCTGAGCCGGGTCACACCCGAGGATTTTATGAGCAGCTCTGACTTGGTTGTCAGGTTCGTTCAAGAAGAGGTCCGACCTGAGAACAGTTTCCAAATCCGCCTTATTAACTAGGTGGAAGTGACGTGCAAAAGCGTGTGGATCTGCGAAAAGGAAAACAAAACTCCCATGGTTAGTCAACCAAATCAAATATACAGCCATAAAACTTGAAGGTGCTGAGACCTAGATTATCTTGTACATCGGATGCCTACCTGGCTCCCCTCTATAGTTGGGCAGTGAAAGCCGTCGTGCCATTCTCCCGATACTATAAGGAAGTCTTGGTTCAACCCTTTATTAGAATCAGGAAGACACTGGATAAGACGAACCCTATCGTCCCTTGTCTTCATAAATATGTCTTACTCCTCAGGTGATGAAGGTTATAACACCAATTTACATCGTGGTGAGTCAGTCTCAGCCCCATTTTCTCATTCAGGGTATCTACACACCCTAGTATCCTAAACACATTCACAGCACACTGAGTGGGAGCCAGGCGGAAATGCCTAAGGTAATTGAGGGTCACCGGCCTCATAGGGATTCTCATCCCTCCTCTACAAAAGCAACTATTGGAATTACGACCTCACCCTCTCTCCTCCTAAGGTACCACTCTCCTTCTTCACAGTACTTCAAATTTACATTATTGGGTATCCCATACTTAGCCATGAATTGGTTCATCATCTCGTCGGACTCGACCAACTCTTAAACTTACCCATTCCCCAAAAGACAACTAAAAGCTCGAAAAAAGAAAAGGAAAAGTGAAATCAGGGAAATTTGGGGTCACTAGACAAAGAAAACTTACAGAGGTATGACGATACTCTTCAGATAGTGTGCCAGTTGAGTCAGGTTCAAACTATGTGCATCAACGATGATAATCGTGAAAATAATGGAACCAGGCAAGTCAAACAGGTATTTATACTCTCCCTTAATTTCCCCAAATGAAACCGCTTGCTCATAAAGGCGGGAGATCATGCCACTGAAAGTGGGAAACGTGGTGCCGCCAAAAATTAATGTGGGCACCCATTAATTCTCGAAACGCTAAAAACGCGCATCGGGCAGTCAAGAAGCCGCCAGCATCAGCATAAACTAAAATGAAGCCATTCGTCCAATGGGTCTGCATGTATCAAACCCTCTCCCCGTTCGAGGGAACGTGCAGCAGAGTTTTGAGGGCTATTGTGGGGTCCGTGGGCCTGATAGCCTGGCCCATCTTGTAAGGGCCCAAGGCCCATGCCGAGGATCGCAATTATTTCTGAGGAGAAGGGGGGAAGCCTATTCTCCTGGATCCACGCCGAGGATACCTTGTCCTCGGCCTACAAAAGTGATTTCAGGGAGTGGCTAACCCCAAAGTAAGCTGTCACTCTCGCATTTAATGCGTCAACTAACCCTCCTGGCCGCATTAATGGGGAGGTAACCCCTTGGCAGGATAACGTTGATCAGAGTGAGCCACTTGAGTACCGATAAGGCCTCTGATGGATGGACGACCAGAAGAAAAGCGAATAGGCAATCAACAGATGGAAGCAAAAGATAGGAAGATGAAAACTATAAAAGAAGAGCTAGTAAAGCCAAGAAGAAAAAAAAGAGAAAAAAGGCCTCCTCGCCACAGTCCGAGGAGCATTCCCCCATTTGTAAGAAAAAACTTAAGCCATTTTTAATATAAGTTTGGCCATGGTGATCAACGGCCAGCACCTAAGCCTTTCAGCCCACTCTCTATAAATGTATTGTTTGGGCTTGTTGGGCTGGGAACCTAACATTCAACTCAAATATGAGTCCTTACAATTTCCATTAGGTTTTCAACAATTTTCTTTTTCCACTTTATCTTAATTTATAGAATATTCTCCTATCATGCATTCTTTCGACATCTCTTGGGCAATACGTTTCACAGGTATGTTTGGCAATGAGAGTGAAAATATGAACACAAGCTTGAAGTTCATTAGCCAAAGCCAATAAATAATCAAACAAAATGATCACATCAATAATAACTATCGAATTATCATATATATAATATATATATATTTAGGCTTTGATCATGCTACTTTTTTGTAAAATTTAACCATAATATAACATTTAAAGAGTGGTTTCTATTTGTAACTTGCAATTTGAGTAATATTACGTACTTTTGCATAAGTCCATCATTAACAACACATATTTGGTACACTAATTACAATACTTCATGTTAACGGTTGTAAAAAAAAAAAAAAAAAAAAAAAAAAAAAAAAATTATGCCTCTAATTTTATTAACTTATAAATCCTTCTTTTCATGTTTCATAAATTTATTAAAGTAGATTATTCTCCTTTGAAAAAAGCAAATAGCCAAAAATATCAATTGTAATTTAATGCCAGATGCCAGGAACTTGTTATTTGTGTGCTTGTGTGTGTTTTTATAAATTTAGGGGCTTGTTTGATAATTAACAAATTCTTTGTCTACCACTACCGCTGGGACCTCTTGCAGCTGAAGCTAAGGCGATGGAAGAAGTAGCTCACTTCATTAGAGATATCGGACTATAGGATGTTATCTTCGAGACCGACTCATCAACCACCTCAGGTGCTCTCACTGGCTCATCCACAACATCGGTTACTGTTGAGGACATCATTAGAGGCACTCACCACACCCTATGTAACTTCTGAACAACTCAGATATTGCATGTTAGGCGGCATGGCAACATACTAGCACACACTTTGGTAGAACACGCCAAAAGGATTGACACTTTTGTTACTTGGTTAGAGGAAACCTATTATGTGTTGAAAACTCCGTGTTTCAGGATGCTATGTATCTTTCTTCTTAATAAAATTCACGAATTTCTCAGCAAAAGAAAAAAAAAATCTTTGTCTCTTAAAAAAAGAATAATGCTTTGGTCAAGATAGTAAGGTTTTAGGGGGCTAATGTAGGGTGTCCGAGGACTGAAGAGGAATGAATGCGAAATATCACATTTGATCCCACCCGTAAAAGCGTATTTGGCCCAAGTACTTCATCGACCTGAGAAGGGATGGAGATGCGAGATAGCATTTTATGAGAGCCCGAATGGAAGGGAAAAGACCTGGGGTAGGGGCCAAGACGGTGGAAGGGAGCTTCCTGTAAGGGTATACCTTCCCCCTCTGCATTGAATGCTCTGCAACACCTTATCAGCTACATTAATGAGAAAATGAAATCTGAACAATAGTTTCACAGCTAATAGCCCCTTTTACCACCTTCAGCAGAACTCTGATTTGACCAATATCTTGAGGAAAGCCTTGAGGCATACAAGTGGAGGGCTAGGATGTAAGGAATGAGGATATATAAGAAGGGCGGGGGGTACCTCCCAGTAAAGTGGGATGATTTTGGAAAAAGAAGATAAACAAGAAAGTGAACAATGCATTGCTTGACTTAGAACTTGTATCAATCATATATAAGAACTTAACCTTAGACCAGACTAAGGAAAGCTTTATTCTCAATTACAACGTGAATTATTTTCCTTTGTTACTTTAGGCTCTTCGGCCTTAAACCTAAACTTAGCTTAGAATTACGCCAAAACTGTCTTCCCTCTCACTTCATATTTACCTTTTATTGTTTGGGCTTGGTTTAAAAGACAAGACACTACTTTTCTTAGTGGGCTTGGGCCATCAATTTTCAAGTTCTTACAGATAGTATTGATAACTTATACTTGGAAGTATAAGATGATATTTATTTTTAACTGATTCATATGCCGAAAAATTACATTAAATAAACAAACAAATCCGAAGCTATGATCTTTAAAAGCCTTCCTTTATATTATTCACTTATATATATATATATATATATATTTTTAATCATAGACTTCTTTGGATCATTAAATTGGCTTATAACAATTTTAGCTTTTTTTTTTTTTTTTTTTTTTTAATGATGAAAATAAGCTGCTTTTACCTTAAATCAAATTTGGATTGAAAATTTCAATTCCAGTCATAGGGGAATTATTTCATTGCAAAATACATGCAAAATGGAGTTTTAACTCCAAATGTCTAAATTGATAGAGACCCTTCCATGATAGTAACAGCTTTTCCTCGCAGTAGCACTCTTTGGTTTTGTTCATCGAGATGAACGTTTACTACTCCACTTCTAGCTGAAGCCTGAACAGAATCAACAATGTCAATTAATATGATGAAGACAACAACTACAAAGATGAGTTTGCATGCACAAAAGATAAGCAAGAATACCGCATATGCAACAAGATCACGCTTCCCTAGCCTTTTGCTCCAGTACAATGCTAAGGCACAATTTGCACTCCCACAAACATGATCCTAAAAAGAAGCAAAACAGGTAAGAGGAAATTACACTAATTTCATTTCAATTCTAGACAATAACAAGAAGGGGAGGTTCTTTTTTCTCATTTTATTTCTGCATTCTAGTATCATCAAAGGTACAAAGACATTACAAAAAAATTAGATTCAAGAATTACTCAGCTATTCAACACATGAAGAAGCATCCTTTAACATGGCGAAATTTGTTTGGTAAAGGGTATTACTTAGGTTTGATAACATTCTATTCAACACAAAAGCCGTATTAAGTAAAGGGTATTACTTAGGTCTGATAACATCTCTCATTTGTTTGTTTTTTGCAATCGAATAATATTAATCAATTCATTACGTGGGCTCTAATAAGTGCATTAAACTGTGTCAACCTTAAAAGTCCCTCATGACTTGTTGAATCATGTACCCAGAGATGTTCAATGTTGATTCTAACATAATCAGAAACATGTTATTAATGCAATAAAGAGACAAAACAGAGATTGATAATATATCAAGTTCTCGAATAACATTACATTGTTTGAGACCAAATGCCAAACATATTTTACCTCATTCATCTGAAGTTTTGGGCAAAAGAATCGATAGTAATAGTCAAATCCAGAATCTAGGGGAGCAGGCCCTGAAATAACTATCCCCCTTCCAGGACATTTACATATCAAATCAAACTGTGGTTGAAGTTCTGCGACAGTTTCTCCAGATGAGAGTATTACCTGCAAAACATGATAAGCTTTTCAATGAATGAAATAACCAAGTGCTAGTTCCAAAGTTATGGGATCAGTTATGAATTCTCAATAGACTAGTCAGGGTTTGATGAATTAGATATATTATTGAAATAAATAGAAATTTTCAATACAACTAAAACTTGTAGCTGAAGGGCTGCTACCACAGGAGCAGAATAAGCTTACAAAATACAAATGCTTAAACATCAACTCCAAACATAAAAGGAGAAAAACCAACTAGACAACACATTACAGACCTTTAGCCATTCACTTTAACTATCACTTAGACCACGGGGACACTAGAACACATAGAGAAATTCCCCATTTACTACATAAAGCTCTATTCAGAATGGTATTCATAAACCCTCCTCTAGCCTCAATTATTGCTTTTACTTCTCTCTTAATGGATTGAATAATTCTCTATTTTGTCTCTAAAACACCCCCCCCCCCTCAATGAAGGATAGCATTTTGTTGCCAAATTTGATAGACAGCAGTTGCCAAGTCTAATTTACATATCTCTGCTCTTATAGATTTCCCATTCCAATGCTTTTCCTACCACAAAATCTTAGGAGAAACATGATAGGCATTATTTTAAGGTGCTTAAAAATATTCTAAAACTGGACAAAAAGATGTCATTTTTTCCATTAAGATTCACTTAGACACACAACATTTAATAGACATACTACGGCCTATTATAAATCTAACCCAACAATTATGGCTGCAAATAAGAAGGAGCCATGATTCCAATAGGTCAACAAATCATACACAAGTTAGTTCATATCATTCATTTTAAGTATATTTTATCGAAGATTTTTCAAAGCATATATAACTACTATAGTTTTGAACTTTGAAAGTTAAGTATGAAAGAAAAATTAAATCAAAGAGAAAATGTTAGTACACATTACAATGAATCATCTGTAGTTGCTGTTCTCTTTATATCAATCACAGAGACACCATTCAGGGCTTTGGAAATGGGTGAAAACTCAGCAGGGTTGAAATCAAACATTGGGATGGTAGGAAAATCCAATTCAATAAGAAAACTCTGTCGTGACTCATGATTCTGAATATTCGAACCATCAATTGTTTGTATATCTGCAACCTTTCTAGCAGTTAATGTTCCCGATTTTGTGACAAACTCAATGACATCACAATTCAACAAACTAGAAGTGAAGAGTGTATGTGCAGTAGCTAATGTAGCATGACCACATATCTTAACCTGCAAAAGGCCAGGTATCAATTACTCATTTGATCAATAATTCAATGCTAAATGACTTACAAGTAAATAAATAATGGCAAGATGTTCAATTTTGAAAGAAAATAAGAAATCTTAAGTACATTTAAAAGTAGTTAATACTTGTATGAAATTTAAGTGATAAACAATCTTAACTCAAACTCATTGTTAGAAATGGCAAGACATAGCTCTAAATACAATGTTGGAATAAGAAAAAAATTAAGAAAGATTATAAAGAATCCAAACGCATAGAATTGTCCAATACAATATTTTTCTAACATTTTCTTTCATATGTGGCTCATACTCCACCTTTATATGTAGGGCCCACCCCTTGAAATTCTAAAGACCAAAGAGTAATAATAAATATACAATTAATTTTTTACATAAATCTTACCAACTGATATGCCAATAATCACAAAAAAGTAATGGATATATTTATTTACCATATCTTTGAAGTGGCAACAATCTCATTCATTCACACGTCAATATCATAACCATTTTCCAATTGTAAAACACGGCAACTACTACATGATCTAATAGCTAATAGGAAGCACTCAATTTAAAAATTTTAACTATTACTCTAATGATCTAAAATTAAAATATAATAAGATGAACTAAGAACACCCACAAAGGCAAATATTAAAATTCAAAAGGTAGCACTTTGAAACATTTTTAAAGTTATGGTTTTTTTAAGAGTGGAAGTGAAATTAAGAAGTGAGACCTCAGCAACAGGAGTGAACCATCTGAGACGGAACCTAGGATTGGACGAGTCAAGAGAGTCTGACCCAGATAGCCGAGTCAGGTAACAAGAGAAACTGAACTCAGCTGCCACGGCTTGCAACCATTTCTCATCTCTCTCTTCCTCTAATAAACACACCGCTGCTGGGTTTCCCTTGAAAGCTGTGTCAGTGAACGCGTCCACCTGTATCCAAAACCCAACTCATCAGAATCCCATATATATATATATACATATATCACATACATAACAGAGAGAGATAGAGAGAGGTACCACATAGTACTTCACAGGTAGCTTTGCCATGTTGCCGTGAGAGAGTTTTAGAAGCAGCGAAAATGTAGTTTGTTGTCAAAACATTTTCGTAGATGTATATGTAGCATTGGTCAGCACACATCATCTGGTTGGTGAAGAGGTATATTCCCTCGTACCCCACAGGTGTGGGGCCACGTGAGGAGGAAGTTAACATACAACGGACAGGGGCGGCGGTACTCCTTGGTCAGGGGGTTCACCCTGACTTAAAGAAAGAAGAAGTAGAATTATATATATTTAATATTTTTTTTGTTAGTATAATATATTAGTTTTTTCTTAAAAATATTTTTGCATACCCTGACTTAAATTTTATGCAATCTTATTACAAGTATTTTTGACTTTAAAGTAAGGGTAAGTGTTTGTAAATTGTAAGTATCACATTTTATTGTAAAATTTTTATTATATGTATATGAGTGTGTCTAATATTGATTGTGTGCATTACTTTTTTTTTTTTATAATATCATTTGTGTGAATAATGACATGTACATGGATGTTTGTGTGTACAATATAAATATAATATAACTTTATATAATTTAATAATTAGAAAATAAAGAGAGTTTGTTACAGGAGTATGTATAGTTATCATGTTATAATAATTTTTTGTCATAAAGTTAGAAAAATGGCAGAGTTAGTGATTATTCAAGTATTTGATTGGTTAAATAAACACATAGTGAATTATTTTATGTATGAATGAGTGTGGTTATGTGCATCAATAATTAATATAGAGCCAATTAGTTGAGTTTAGTTATTTAGTTTAAAATATTTTTATAAAAATAATGACAAATATATAATATTAACAACATAAAAAATATATATATATATATATATCTCACATACATAACAGAGAGAGATAGAGAGAGTACCACATGGTACTTCACAGGTAGCTTTGCCATGTTGCCGTGAGAGAGTTTTAGAAGCAGCGAAAATGTAGTTTGCATGTTGTCAAAACATTTTCGTAGAGGTATATGTAGCATTGGTCAGCGCACATCGTCTGGTTGGTGAAGAGGTATATTCCCTCGTACCCCACAGGTGTGGGGCCACGTGAGGAGGAAGTTAACATACAACGGAGACTCCTGTTTTACCTGTCAAGGAGACTCTTGTAGCATTGGTCGAGGAGAAACTTTATCAAGAGACCAGGAAGATTGGGGCAGGCTGCGCCGAATACTTTTTTCCGAAAAAACTAAGCAAAATAATCTTTAATAATTTGATAGTTTTTTTATTTAACCTCCAAAATTACTCAAGTTGCCATTTTGATCACTTGGTTTTAGTTAGAAATTCATGAAAAGTAAAATTATATGAGTCAATCTGTAACATAAAATAACTGTGACATAATCTTGTGGAATACACCAAATGCCTCCATTGGGATGTGCATATACTAATGAAAATGAAACAACAATTGTTCCACCCACAAATAACAAATTAATAAACCAGAGAGCTATACTAATTTCACCTAAAATTGGGATTCCATGTGGAAAAAGAGTCTACAAATCACAAATCACAATGGTATCAGGCAATAATTACAGAAAATGGACTAGAACAAGTTCTAGCACATGTAACTATATTTTTGTCACAGTCGATAGTTCCCTTATTTTTTTTCTCACATTCGATGGTTCCATTATCACATTAAAATAGTACCAACATCACATTAAACAGTACCAATATCACATATGATAGTACTTTTACCACATTCAGTTGTACTCGTATTTTTTTCTAACATTTGATGGTACCATCTTCAAATTGTGCAGTACCAAAATCATATGTGAATGTACTTTTGTCACATTTGGTGGTTCAAAATTTTTTTTTTCTTGCAAATGATGGTTCCATTGTCACATTAAGAAGTACCATCATCACATTTGACCGTACTTTTTTCACATTTGGTTGTACTTTAATTTTTTTTTCACATTTGACTATGTTGTCCTCACATTGTGCTGTACCAACATCACATGTGACTGTTTCACATTTGGTGCTCCCCTTATTTCTTCATCACAATTGATGGTTCCATAATCACAATAGACCGTACATTTCTCACACTCGGTTGTACTTTTCTCACATTCAATGATTCCCCTTTTTTTTCTTGCCAATTACCATAATACCCCCGAAAACTAAAAAATGACCGAAATATCCTTAGAACCAAAAAAATTACAAAATCACCCTAAAAATAAAAAAAAAAATTCAAAAATTACTATAAAACCCAAAAAATGACTGAAATAATACCCTTAGAAAAAAAAATTGACCAAATGACTCTAAAACATCAAAAAAAAAGACCAAAATTACCATAAAACCTAAAAAATGACTGAAATAACAATGAAACCTAAAAAATGACCAAAATACCCCTAGGACAAAAAAAATGACCACATGACCTTGAAATTTAGAAATTGACCGAAATGACCTTGAAACAAAAAAAAAAAAAAAAAAAAAAAAAAAAAAAAAAAAAAAAAATAGTATTTAGAGAATGGAATGTGAAGTGATTTATCTTTATCCATTGTTATTCTTTTTCTTTTTGTGTGGTACTTTATTTTCCAGAAATCAAGTACTGGGTAAATATTTTCTTTTCACTTTTTTTTCTTTTGTAAATTTTATATTATTGAGTGGATTATAAATATTTAAGGTAGCAATTAGTATTTAGATTGTGGACTATGGAGTAATTCATCTTTATCATTTTTTTTTTTTGTATAGTACTTTACTTTCAAGAAATCAAGTAATGGTAAAAAAAAAAATTTCACTTTTTTTTTTTCATTTGTAAATTTTATATTATTAAGTAGATTATAAATATTTATGTTAGTAATTTGTATTTAGATTGTGGATTACGGAATGATTTATCTTTTCTTTTTCTTTTGCTTTTTGTATGGTACTTTACTTTCAAGAAATCAAGTACTGGTTATTTTTTTTTTACTTTTTTTTTATTTTGTAAATTCTATATTATTAAGAGGATTTTAAATATTAAAGATAGTAATTAGTATTTAGATTGCAGACTGTGAAATGATTTATCTTTATCCTTTTTTTTTGTATGGTACTTTACTTTTATGAAATCAAATACTAGGTTTTTTTTTTTCAATTTTTTTTCTTTTGTAAATTTTATATTATTAAATGAATTATAAATATTTAAGATAGTAATTAATATTTATATTGTGGGCTATGGAGTGATTTATCTTTATCTTTTTCTTTTTGTATTTTTTTTTACTTTTTTTTTTGTTTGTAAATTTTATATTATTAAGTGAATTATAAATATTTAAGATAGTAATTCTAGGGGAAAAGGGCCCAGTCCAACATAGTGGGCGAGAGCCCATATGAGAGCTATTGTGCGATCGAGAAGAAGGAGATGGTAAGGGCAGGCCATCTGGAAGTGAGACCCTCAGAGGGAAGAATGATTACAATCCAAAGAGGATATCTTCTGTCTGAAGAGGTTATAATCCTCTGACACGAATAGTACAGATCAATTGAGCGTATAAAAGGTCAAAATGATCTTCTGAGGACTCCACCTGATCAAGATAAGCTCTGAGTACACTGGGAAACGATAAGGATGGAGAAATATCTAAAGGAAAAGCTGCTACCACCGTGTTTAATGCTCTGCAGTAACTTTTCTGGCCGCATTTATGTGGAGAAGACCCCTGAACAGTGTATCCTCACCTACCGCCACTCACACAGAGCTAAAGATAATGCTTGACGTGGCACATACTCAAGTAGACTCACGGATGAGGTACAAGTGGACGATGGAGATGAAGAGAATGGAGGTTATATAAAGGAAAGAAGCTCCTAACGTAAAAGGAGGAAAAAGAAAGGGAAAAAAGGAGAAAATGAGAGAAAACTGNACTTCACATTCCATTCTCTAAATACTAATTACTATTTTAAATATTTATAATCCACTTAATAATATAAAATTTATAAAAGAAAAAAAAAGCAAAAAAAATGAAGAAAAAAATTTACCTAGTATTTGATCTCTTGAAAGTAAAGTATCATACAAAAAGAAAAAGAAAAAGAAAAGATAAATCACTTCGCAGTTCACACTCTAAATAATAATTTCTATCTTAATTATTTATAATCCACCTAATAATATAAAATTTACAAAAAAAAAAAGTAAAAAAAAAAATTACCTAGTACTTTTAATGCAATCATCTAATTTTTTATAAAAGGTAGTTGCGATTAAAAACTGGGGCAAACTTACTGCATATTATTTCCATTAGGTTTTCAACAATTTTCTTTTTCCACTTTATCTTAATTTATAGAATATTCTCCTATCATGCATTCTTTCAACATCTCTTGGGCAATACGTTTCACAGGTATGTTTGGCAATGTGAGTGAAAATATTAACACAAGCTTGAAGTTCATTAGCCAAAACCAATAAATAATCAAACAAAATGATCACATCAATAATAACTATCGAATTATCATATATATATATATATATTTAGGCTTTGATCATGCTACTTTTTTGTAAAATTTAACCATAATATAGCATTTAAAGAGTGGTTTCTATTTGTAACTTGCAATTTGAGTAATATTACGTACTTTTGCATAAGTCCATCGTTAACAACACATATTTGGTACACTAATTACAATACTTCATGTTAACGGTTGTAAAAAAAAAAAAAAAAAATTATGCCTCTAATTTTATTGACTTATAAATCCTTCTTTTCATGTTTCATAAATTTATTAAAGTAGATTATTCTCCTTAGAAAAAAGCAAATAGCAAGAAATATCAATTGTAATTTAATGCCAAATGCCAGGAACTTGTTATTTGTGTGCTTGTGTGTGTTTTTATAAATTTAGGGGCTTGTTTGATAATTAACAAATTCTTTGTCTCCCACTACCTGAACAACTCTGATATTGCATGTTAGGCGGCATGGCAATATACTAGCACACACTTTGGCAGAACACGCCAAAAGGATTGACACTTTTGTTACTTGGTTAGAGGAAACCTATTATGTGTTGAAAACTCCGTGTTTCAGGATGCTATGTATCTTTCTTCTTAATAAAATTCACGAATTTCTCAGAAAAAGAAAAAAAAAATCTTTGTCTCTTAAAAAAAGAATAATGCTTTGGTCAAGATAGTAAGGTTTTAGGGGGCTAATGTAGGGTGTCCGAGGACTGAAGAGGAATGAATGCGAAGTATCACATTTGATCCCACCCGTAAAAGCGTATTTGGCCCAAGGACTTCATCGACCTGAGAAGGGATGGAGATGCGAGATAGCATTTTATGAGAGCCCGAATGGAAGGGAAAAGACCTGGGGTAGGGGCCAAGACGGTGGAAGGGAGCTTCCTGTAAGGGTATACCTTCCCCCTCCGCATTGAATGCTTTGCAACACCTTATCAGCTACATTAATGAGAAAATGACATCTGAACAATAGTTTCACAGCTAATAGCCCCTTTTACCACCTTCAGCAGAACTCTGATTTGAGCAATATCTTGAGGAAAGCCTTGAGGCATACAAGTGGAGGGATAGGATGTAAGGAATGACGATATATAAGAAGGGCGGGGGATACTCTCAGTAAAGTGGGATGATTTTGGAAAAAGAAGATAAACAAGAAAGTGAACAATGCATTGCTTGACTTAGAACTTGTATCAATCATATATAAGAACTTAACCTTAGACCAGACTAAGGAAAGCTTTATTCTCAATTACAACATGAATTATTTTCCTTTGTTACTTTAGGCTCTTCGGCCTTAGACCTAAACTTAGCTTAGAATTACGCTAAAACTGTCTTCCCTCTCACTTCATATTTACCTTTTATTGTTTGGGCTTGGTTTGAAGGACAAGACACTACTTTTCTTAGTGGGCTTGGACCATCAATTTTCAAGTTCTTACAGATAGTATTGATAACTTATACTTGGAAGTATAAGATGATATTTATTTTTAACTAATTCATATGCTGAAAAATTACATTAAATAAACAAACAAATCCGAAGCTATGATCTTTAAAAGCCTTCCTTTATATTATTCACTATGGTATAGATGGTATCAAGATGTTTTCCTTTCCAGAGTAATGCAGCGGAAAGACTGTTACAAACCTTATTGGAAAGAAAAGTTTATTGACGGTTTGCCTCCTATCTTTGCTCATAAGGTAAAACAAGAATTAATTGGTAAAAATGATTCTATTGATTATGATAATTTAACCTATGGTGATATTTTAAGCACTATTAAAAAACTTGGTATTAATATGTGCAATGATGAGAAACTGTTAAAACACCAATTAAAAAACAAAAGAAAAGCTAAATATGAGATGGGTAATTTTTGTGAACAATATGGTTTGCCCCCAATTGCTCCTTCTCGGCAAAAGGGTAAAAAACATGATAAAAGTCACAAAAATTATAAAAAACACAAAACTAATTTTAATAATTTTTATGCTAAAAAGAAAAATGTTTCAAAGAAATATGTTAACCAAAAATATGGAAAAGGTAAATGTTTCAACTGTGGAAAACCTGGTCATTTTAGTAAAGACTGTAAACAAAAACCTGGTAAGTTGAAAAACAAATTTAACATGTTAAACATTGGAAATAATGATCAAGAAGAATTATTCAGAATCATTGAATCAAACAATTCGTCTGATTCCTTGGAAGATGATTTTTCTTCTTCAACTAATTCTTGCTATCATTCTGCTGATGAATCTTCTGATTCTCCTAATATTAAACTTGGTTGTAGAGATTCATGTTGTAATGTTATTAACTCTGTTAACACTCTCACTAAAGGTGAAGAAAATGAAAATTTGTTGATTAAATTGATAAGTCAAATTGAAAACCCTGATTTACAAAAAGATTATTTGGATAATTTTTTTTTTTTTTTTTCTATGTTGTGATGGTATGACTTTTTATTTTCTATTTTATATAATTATGTTAACCTAAGCAAATGTTTTCTAGTTTCTAGTTCACTTATAATCAAAATGAAGGAATGTTTCATCATATCTAAATGAAGAATTTATATTGGCTTTGCTACCTTTTAAACTATAATGTGTTAAATTTGTTTGATCAATATACTAATTTGTGTTCTAATATTACTAAAATCTTTTTCTTATATATAATTTTATTAGTATGCTTGTATTTGTATATTGATTGATTGATTTTTTTAAGCATGCTCTATAATTGCTACTGAGTAGTATAACTTGAATAATTGAGTGTGAAGTTATATCTTGATCTCTTTTGCAGGTCTAGTATATAAATATACAATGTCTACATAGATGATGAACTAGATGATGATGATTAGAATGAAGGTTATAAGAAACCTGGAATGGGAATAAATAAATGTTCACTTCACATTACTATTCATCTTGCTTTTAGATTTATATTTTAGTTAGCTTGTTTCCATTTGATAACTTCTTTTGGATTTTAAACTTGGAACTTGGAAAATATTTCCATGTGTTGATAAATATTTCAGTATTTGGTTGCTAAATAAACATTTATTGAATTTTTTAGATACATTGGGTCAAAACATAAATATATTTATTTTGTTAGTATGGACAAAGTGATATATGATGCAAATATTTGTTTTTTATGGATAAAATCACAATTTACGTGATTATTCAACATATAAAGTCATTTTCAATGTGTTTTTTACTTTAAATCTGAAAATATGTAAGATTTTACAATCCACGACCCAATTCTACGATCCACGATCTCCCTTACCTCCCACAATCTTATGTAGGATCTCGATTTTGACAAGAGATACACCACTACTAAGGATGTTAGTGCCAAAGACAAGAACGACAACATGGTTTTAAACTACTACCAAATATGAGCATCCAACAGCGCCAAATGAACTGTGTAGCTCTAGCCACTACCCTTTGGACATAACAGAGTAAAATTACTACATTCACAACTCATAGACAATTCATAGAAGCATTTAATCAAACATGTGATTTTCATTTCAAACCCACAAATGAAAATAGCAATAGAAAATAAAGACAAACCCATAAAAAAATCACAAAAAATGCTATCAAACAAAACCTACAAACAAATCAAACAAAAGCTAAATAAAACCCATAAACAAATCAAATGAAGCCTAGACAAACTCACAAAAAATCAAATGTAACCCATAGCCTTTGTTGATTCAGATTTAGTAGAAAGAGAGAAATAGAAAGGTTAAAGAGGAAGAGAAGAGTTGAGAGAGACAAACTTGAAGTTGCCACGAGAAAAAGAGAGAGAAGAAGAAGCTTGTTGTGTAGCGAGGAAGAGAGAGAGATGCAAGCCGAAGGAGAGAGAAATAGTTAAGAGCATGCGTAAGAAATTTCAAAATTTTCATTGTGATTGAAAGTATTTGAAATCCATAGATTTAGGTTATCAAATTCTAGCTATGATCGTTGGATTAGGGGCACGACCAAATCCATTTATTTACCCAAACAAAGAATTAGGTTTAGGCTCCTCATATCCAAATCCATAGCATCCAAACAGACCACAATAGTATTTTTACTTGTCAAAACATACATACATACATACAAGTAATGTTAAAAGTAATATTACAAATCCAGTGGATCAACATCCCTTCAAGGGTATGTCCCAGCAACGGTGACATATTCCAGTGATGATATTACAATTGCTTTACAAGAAGTTCTATCCAGATCCCTGCAATTCCATAATTGTGTCTATAATGAATTGCCAGATTCCATAAAATTCATTCTTGATAATCTCTATGCTGCCTTTGCTAAAGACCACCATTTCCTATTCGAAAAAACCCTCCAAGCCCTTGAAATCCACCTTGTTAACCTTACTGCTCAAAACGAAGCCTTTATGAGTCACTATGCCAATCTTATTTTCAAACACAACCCTATTTCAGAAAATGACCTTGCTACAGAAAATAATCTTGTTCCAGAAAAAGAGGCTCATAGGATTCATCTTGAAGCCTACATTAGTCAACTCTTTGGCAAAGAGGATATCCATTCAATGGATAAAATGACTATCATGGGCACTGACGATGCTAGATTGAGCCTTAAGGCCCAATCTATGTTAAGAAGTGTTGTTGCCAACTTGCCTATAGATATACAATCTCGTATTCTAGAAAGCAAGGCTATGTTTGGGTCTTTTGATCTATGGTTCACATGTTTCAAGAAACTTGTTACAGCCACTATTCCTGATCCTGATGAATTGGATGAAGGTGATAATGTGTTCATCCAGTTGAACTGGGAAGAACACTTTGGAAGTACTTTTAGGGTGTATTAAAAGAAACACCCATTTCCTGGTCTTTTAATTAATTATGATGATAGTCCATTTATTATTGATGGTCCGTTTGCTGATGCTCCCGAAGATGATGATAATACTTTATTCTAGAAAGCAAGGCTATGTTTGGGTCTTTTGATCTATGGTTCACATGTTTCAAGAAACTTGTTACAGCCACTATTCCTGATCCTGATGAATTGGATGAAGGTGATAATGTGTTCATCCAGTTGGACTGGGAAGAACACTTTGGAAGTACTCTTAGGGTGTATGAAAAGAAACACCCATTTCCTGGTCTTTTAATTAATTATGATGATAGTCCATTTATTATTGATGGTCCATTTGCTGATGCTCCTGAAGATGATGATAATACTGATCCTGATCCTAACTGGCTTTCTCATATGTTTGAATATGGCTTTATCAGGTTCTTAAAATTAACAAGCCATCATCAAGTCAGCCAGCTTCCACAAATAATTCAGGATGCTATTAAAAGATTTTCTAGTCCTTTTGTTTCTATCAGATGCTGGAGTACTTTGCCAAAATGGGAAAGAGATAATTGGATGAATGTCTAGCGTTCAAAGCATCTTATTCTCATAAATTGACATACTCACCAAGGACAATGGTTTGAAGGAAATTCTCATTTGTCCTTTAATGATCCTTATGCTCTAGCCGAATGTTGGAGTGATTATTTTAATAACCAGATTATTGAGGTGGCTCAGAGTTTATGGAAGAATTATCATTTCATGGGAGGTACTGATAGAATTTCTATTTTTGGTCCCAGGCCATATGCTGATGCTATTACTCAGTTGCAGATAACTAATCATTGCAACCTAAGAAGCCTACTCATCCCAGGAAAAAGACCAGTATTTGAGCCAATATTATATTGTGGATTCTGCAATAGATACGCTATTTACCATGACCATCCATGTAATTCTCCACAAGGCCCTTTTGATCCATTTGATGGATACCCATCCGATGCTCCTTCCACTAATTGATAGGGAGAAACCCCAGGTTACTATTACTATTGCACTACTATTCTGAGATTCTTGTCAGTCTCATAAAGATATTCTCTCATACTATTGATTGAAATTTAAATGTGCCTGCTGAGAAATTACTGTGTATTCCCATACGCCTATGGCAAATCACTATGTATTCCGATGCGCCTGTGATAAAGCCCCATGTGTACCATATTCTTTTGTATTTTGTCTTGCCATGCTCCTTCCGACAATGTCTACTCTCTAAAAATCTTCACAATACTCTTGGAGGATTCTTTATGTACCTTTTTGGACTAAAGTTTCAAGTGTTCCAAAACTATTTTGGACTAGAGTTTAAAGTGTTTCAAAGCTATTTTCTGCATGATTTGGACAAGCAAAGGACAAGCTCCATGCTACGAAAGATTGGAAGATAATAATGAGAATTTTACTATTCACCTGTCACTATTCATCTGTCACTATTCACCTGTCACTATTCACCTGTTACTGTTCATGACACTGTTCACTCCGAATTTTGCCTATTTAAGGGGGGTTGTCCCTTAAGTTAGGATCAGAATTTTTTTCAGAATTTTCTTGTTAGAATTCTCCTAATACTAGAATTCCCTTCTAGAGAGAGTTTTCCTCCTTAGAAACTTTCTTTGAGAGAATTCCTTGTTCCTACTACTACCTTGTTCCTACAAACCTTGTAACTAGGACTAGTTCAAGCTTTGTAACTGTTAATCTGTTCTGAGATCTTGTATTCACTACTACTACTGTAAGTGTTTAACTCTACTTTCAATAAAGAAGTATTTTCAGTTAATTTTATGTTCATTATACTACTTGTTGCTACCGCCACCTTGGACGGATTACTGCCATACCGGACGGTTCTAAATTGCTTTCATTTACTTTGAATTATCTTGTTATATATTGCTTGGTTGGTTCTACCACCTTATTATTGCTTTCATCTATTTTGTTTACATTGCTTTCAACATATATATTACTGTGCTTCCGTCTCTTCCCTTCAGCTGTACGTCCACTTCCCCCTTTATGATATATATATATATATATATTACTGTGCTTCCGTCTCTTCCCTTCAGCTATGCGTCCCCTTCCCCCTTTATGGTATATATATATATATATATATTAACTATTAAAGGAAAGAAGTTGAAATTTTAGTAAAGTTTATATACCGAGGATTCAGTTAATTACAAATTTTGAGCTTAAGTATATCATGAACTTAGGATTCTCTATAAATTCTTGGATTTCTTCCAAACCAGATGACTATTCAATATTGAAATTGAAGTCAAGGAACATATAGAGTATAGACAAAATGTTGGTTTTAGGTAGACTTGATAACCGGGTTGAGTTCAGTGGCGACTCTAAAGATTTTTTTGAGGGTGGTCATTTATAAACTTAAATTATACAAAATTTAATAAAAAGATAACTTCATATATCGACGACAAACACACACACACAAATATATGCAAACACATAAAGTCTTACAATTTTCTTCTACGAATTTTTTTTATTTTGAAATCATTACATAATAGTTTCATTTTCAATGTTGCAAGCTACAATCATTTTTTAAATTTTAGTTAAGTAAAATTTTTCTTAGACTTTTTTTTTGGTAAGGACCTAATATATTGTTAGGGGGACTAAAGTTTAAGGACAAAGTTTGGAGACAAAATGGGCTTCTACCCTTTTCGGGCAAATTATATAGGGAAATGCCCCCCTTCCCAAACTAAATAGGGAAATGCCCCTCTTTTAAAACTTGATTTTTGATAAATCGAGTTAGGCTCTATAGTGGCATTTTTAAGGAGCCTATAATGACGTTTTAAGGACCTATAGTGGCCTTTTTTAACTCGACTTCATTGAAATCGAGTTATAGGCAATGAAATCGACCTATAGTGGCGTTTTTTTTACCTATAACTCGATTTTCTTGAAGTCGAGTTAAAAAACGTCACTATAGGTCCTTAAAACATCACTATATGCTCCTTAAAATGCCACTATAGGGCTTCAAAAATTTTTTTTTTTTTTCTAACTTAATTTATCAAAAATCGAGTTTTAAAAGAGGGGCATTTCCCTATATAATTTGCCCGAAAAGGGTAGAAGCCCATTTTGTCCCAAAGTTTGGCTACAAACTAAGTTGTAACATAAGACTACAACTCTTACTAAACAAATTAACATTGCTACTTATTTTGAAAATTTAACCGTTGAGTTGTATATTCTCTATATTGTTAAAACACATGTCAAATTTCATGCCAATCAGGTGTTATTTGTTATTCAATCCATAAACTTATTTTTTATGTATAATTTTAGACTACAAAAACTTGAAATTTAAAAATTAATTAATGACGTAGCTATTGATCTTTGATCTTTTTGAAATTTTGCAAATATGGAAGATATAAGAAGAAAATGCAATTAAATGGTAGATTTGTCAAAATTCACATCCAATAATAAAATATTATATGGAGTTATAGCCTTAATTTACAACTAAGTTTGTTGCCAAATTTTGTCAAAAATTTAATTATGTTGGGCCTAAAAAAAATTTAGGGTTGTAACAAAGTATTTTTAAGGGTAAAAAAATCATAAATTTTAAAATTTATACATAATAATAATTTTTTTTAGGTCAGGGTGGTCCTATGACCGCCCTGGACTCTATGTAAAGCCGCTAGTGGTTAAGTTGATTGGATTACAAGTGTCTACTTGCATTTTTTCACATGCAAATAAATAAATAAATGAACAAAAAAAATACCAAATATCAAAAATAAAACAATACTCAAAAATAAAAGTTGAATATTATGTAGATTCTTAAGTTTACACAATTCAAAATTCACGATTAATATCATCACCATAAAATAAATAAATAAATAAAAAATTGAATGTCATGAACCATGTCAAGTTATCAAACCTTCTCAAGTGCATATATTCTTGTTACATGTAAAATATTAATGAAGTCATATTAATATTACCGAGAAAGATAACTACATAAAAAATAGTTTTGAAAATAAATCACAACATGTTAGGTAAAGAAGGATAAATAAATATTTAATATGAATAGCACTTCAATGTACTCAACATTTATAGTAAATTTAGTATAAAAAATCATCATACTTGAGAATCACTACTTGGCATATAAATTTTTTTGACACTATTTACACTTAGCCCTATATATTCCATTGTCCTTGAAATATGTTTAAAAAATAGGTCGGAGCACAAATTAACTCATTTTTACTTCAGATAAAAAATCTTGAGTTTAGATTCAGAATTTTCCTTTGAATTTACATCAAGTCACCAATTTAGGTCCAATTTCACCAAATCTGATATAGACTCTAAAATTGAAAGTAAAGTTTTAAGATTTTGAATTTATGATTTTTTTTCATTATTTTAGTGTTAGCGTAAATTTTTTATATTTTCCATGCATAGGCTTTTAATAGGGTATAGATAAATAAAATACATTCATGTTTCCCCCCTTGCATTTTGGGAAAGGTCAATAACTCAAAATGCTTTCACGTGAGACCCCCTGTGGATCATTTTCTGGTTGATGGGCTCACCGGAGTTGAGGACCTTGGGAGTGTTTTTTCAATAAACGCTTCGACTAGTGCGTACAAAGCAAGCAGGGGTACTACCGTACGTACCAGGTCTAGGCTACTAGTAAACACTAATAAAACACGCACACGCACACACACACTCTCTCTCTCTCAATCAAGTCAAGTCTATGTCATACTCTGATACACAGTCACACGACCTGTCCCTTAAATTCTACATTTTGGCAACGATTATGATTAACGGGTCATTTCAAAGAAGAAGACTGATCAATTATCTAGTACGGTAGATAAGTTCCGTGTACGAACAGAACATCATCAACATCTCATCTCGTTTGTCCTGACGTTAAATTATTTTGTCCACACCAACATGTTAACCTTTGATGGTTTTAAGTTTTAACCAAACACAGCACAGACACGGCTAGCCATAGAAACATATGTGGAATCTTTTTCTTTTTTCTTTTTTTGGTATCAACCTATGGTATATCTTATCATCAAGAAATTGAATCAAAAAGCATAAATTGTTACTAAAGAAATATATAAGATTTATTTGTCTACAACTATGATTTTTTTTTTCATCTTCATCAATTCATTAAAGCAAAATTAAAAAAAAAAAAAAAAGGTTTTAAAAAATAAATTAAATTCTATAAAGATGTGATTTTAAAGCAAAATTAAAAAAAAAAAAAAAAGGTTTTAAAAAATAAATTAAATTCTATAAAGATGTGATGTAAAACACAAGTTTTATCACATATTGATAGATTTAAAACTTAGATTTTACACCCTTTAATTTATACATGCATGTCATATCATTTTATCACATATTAAAAAATAAACACAACCACATCCAGTCAAATCTAATAACTGAGAGTTTATTGAAATAAATTGTTATTATTTATATATGTAATAAGATGCACTGTGTTTTAGATAATAATAATAATAATATGACAACTTTTTATTAGATAGTTTAAAATATGAATTTACACCAATTCTTACCAAATTTAAACTCTTAAAAAAATGAAATAAATCTCAAAATTTTCTTTTCCATATTACTTTTGCACCACTCATTGAACGCATATACTGTTACACCACTTTTTTTTCATTCCTTTAAATCCATATTTTATTGTCTTTCTTTTATTGAGAAAATCCTTTAATTAAATCCATGCAGTAAACAAGAGAGTGTAGTAGTAGTACCTAGCTAGTTCCTACCCGTTCTTAATTATCTAGCTATTTCACTGTCCAAATTCCAAAGGGCTATCCTATTGTATTATGGATTGTATGAAGCTACAACCAAACTGTGTTTCTGTTTGGCTTTCGCTGCAATAATTTGTCAGCCGCTGGAAGGGAATATAGTTGGAAGAAGACGATCGTGTAGATAAAAACGTAGGCGCTGACGCAGGCAGCTAATTAAATGGGATGTGGCGCTACCTCATTCAACTTTTTGTCCCTTGCCTCTTCATAATTAAAATCGTGTCGAATTTGAATTTCGATTGTGGTACTACATGGACCAATATTTGTCTCGAAGTGGAACTACGTAGAAACACCCCGTGAATACCTAGCTAGCAAGTTCCCTCCTCAGACTCACAAAAATATTAATATATATATGGAGCCGGCAGATTATAATAAATTAATTAGCAACTTCGACTCTTTTTATATATATATATATATATTATTTGAGATGGCTAGATAGCTTTCTCATGAAAATTTAATTCTCAGTCTTGTTATCTTTACCTTCTACAAAGACTTATAAAATAATTATCAAATCATAATGAAATGCAGTGGTTGGACACTTTAATTAAATATTAAGTAAGTGATTCATTTACACCACAATTTTGTCTACTTTAACCATTTTTAGAAGATGTTACTCTTTTAATCTTTTTTTGCAATGATAACAATTAACCTTTTTTGATGAATTAACGAAACAGCTGTGTCCATTTCTTGAACCAAAAAAAAAAACCCAAGCACTTTATACTGTTTGCTTGAGAGAACTTTAAGGTAAACCAAGAAAAAGCAATCCCACTTCTTTAGGCAAAGAGCAAATGATGAGATGTACTCTTGAAATATTACTAAGGTTTGAAATCTTCATTTTAATTAAAATGTGTGTCTTGAGAATAGAGAGAATAATGAAAGTCGTAGGATTTTGTCACGGTATAGAAAAATGATATTAGGTTCTAAAAGGCTGTTAAAAAAAAAACACAATTTATATTATTATGCATTTTTAAAATAATTCAATTGTTATTATAAGTGTGGATGAAGAATTTCAACCACGCATATATGGTTCTCATTATCAAAGAGATCAAGTAATATTACAAAATTACAAGATTCTTAATTTACTTTGTATCTTTGATGGAATTTTGGGCTCGATTCTATTTCTATCATGCATGAACCAGCTGGGTTTGAAATTGAAAGCCAAGCCGATCAAAATTCGAGGCATGACAAGAGACGATAAAGATGACATTGACAAATATCTAACTATATATGGACGAGCTTCTAAAGTACAGATTCGAAAAAAATATGAAGCAGATAGTCACGGAGAAGTAGCATTCTATCGCTATAGGCCGAATACAAAGGAACACTGTGTGAAAGCCCGATCATTGAGAACAAACAAGTGCATACATGAACTCAAAGTGGTGCGCGCTAACCACAATATTGTCCTAGCTCTCAATGGTCAAAATCATATATAGGGTCTGTTTGGATTGAACTTTTTGTTGTTGAAAACTGAAAACTAAAAACACTGTAGCAAAATAATTTTTAAATCTATAAATAATATCGTAGGATCTACTTTTAATTAAAAAATTACTGAAAAGTAGTATTTATGGGTCTGTAAACAGTACATAAAATGTACTGTTTACAGCGAAAAAGTCAGCCTCTGCAGCTGAAAGAAAAAAAAAAAAAAAAACGCGGACGCACTGAAACGCGGACGCAAACGTGGAGGCCAAACGCCCTCATAGTATATACCACGTAAATCAATCTCGTCCTCACAAAATCTTGCCCCACGCCCATACACGTCTCTGATACTAATTAATATTAATATTCAATTAAGTCGTACTCACTGATCAGGAAAATTAAAGTATTGTCCCAGCTGTCTGTCTTGTTTGTGCCAAATAGTATTTCTTTTTTTTTTACTAAGCCAAATAGTATTTCCTGGCTTTACATCAATGAATTAGGGAATACTGTAAAATTTATTCAAAAAAACTACTGTAATTAATTAATTATAACCTTTTTACATCATCAATAACGACTTCGTTTTTGCATTATTATTATAATGCAATTAGGAGATAGTGATCATGCATACGCTAATTAATGTGACATTTTTAACATTTCCAAATCCTAATAATAATGCGACACTTCTAAGTTCTAAGTTATTGCTTCCTGTAGACAGAAAATAAAAATGCAAACGGTACCGATTTTGTCTCGTGTAAACAAATAACCTGGAAAATTTGAGAAATCAGCTTCAAGATTACATTTTCTTATTGCATATATTATACAGTAACAAAATATTTTATATTCTCTCCCATAATGAACATTAATTGACTAGAGAAGGACATAGAGTAATAAGGGAATAAACAATTGGACATGTTGAAAAATGGTCACACACACAAGTCGGCCGCAATTGTTTAATTGCTTTTCTCCTTGTTGGGTGGCTACTAGGGGTTCGTTTGAATAAAATTTATTTTGCTGAAACTGAAAATATTATAGCAAAATAATTTTTAAATGTGTAAATAATATCGTGAGACTCATTTTTAATGAAAAAAATTGCTGAAAAGTATAATTTGTGAGACTCGTGAACAGTGCACGAGTGCACTGTTCACTGCTGACTTAGTCAAAAGGTGCGGCTGAAGCAAAAAAAAAAAAAAAACCTGAAAACTCGTGAAAACATAAAACGCAACCACAGGCGTGGTATCCAAACCCACACTAGGTATAAAAAAAGGTATCCTTATTCCATATTCCTTTCCCGCTCTCTTTTCAATAGAATTACAATTTTCTCACATTTTTTTTAAACTATTGAAGTGATAAGTTATTCATAATAATAATAAAACTATATTAGTAGTGGTCTATAGCCTATACAAGAGTTGGTAATAACTCTTAACAACTCGATAGTTAGTAAACATTTAGAATTCAAATTCCTTCTATTATTATAATTAGTATGTAACCCCAAGTATGTGCATAGATATAATTAAAAACAATCACAATTTTACGATTCAAATTGTACATTTTTTTGAAAATATGTTCAAATTATACAGGGTGTTAGCTTATACCTTTTTTAAACCATACATTTCTAAAATATATAATAGTTTCTCATTATATATATATATATATACACAGGGTATTAGAATTTAATTGAATTTAAACTTTTTGGTTTTTGCACCTAATAATTCTCTTGTCACAAAAATTAAAAAATTAGATGGATTTGGATTTAAACTCTTTGGATTTAGATTCTTCGATTTTTATACTCAATAATTTATTTGACACAAAAATTAGAAATTAAATGAGATACATTGAGAATCCAATTGAATTCTAATTGGATTTTTTTTCTAAGCTTTGGCTTGTAATAAATATATATAGACTATTAAATTATTTTTAAATTAAAATTTAAAAAGAATTCTTAGTATAATCATATTCATACCATAAATCAAATATTCATTGTTGTTATAAAATAATTTTTCGATAGATTTCGACATCCATGTCCCTTGTGCTTGTGCTGCAAAGCTTTATTCAAGAGGACATGGACCGACCAATAGGTCCAATAGGGCAAGGCATTTTCTACATTTGTGGCTGAAGTTTTGTGTAGCAGTTGCCATAAAGCACTTGGTGGTCACACTCTAAAAATTGTCAAACCATCTGCTTCACATTACTACCATATAATATTCGGAAGTATCAAGTATATGCTTGGCGATTTATATGCATGTGTCATGTCATATATATATCTTGACCTTGACGTTGAGACTTGAGAGACAAGAAAATAACTCAGCAGAATTCAACTTTTGTGAATACAAAATTTTCATAGATGAAGGATGAAGAAAAATGATGAAGAATGACTTTAGAAGAAATGGGAGTGGGAAATGGATCGTGTGCAATAATGAAACATAGATAAGGGATTCAATGAATGTTTACTTATAATTCTTTTTTATTTTTTCTGCAACAAGATTACAAGGCCGGCCTCGATGCTAAAAAGGCGTGTGTAATTTCAAACGAGTCTATGTCAAGATTAAAGGTGGCATATTCCACTTATTTTCTTTCTTTTCCTTAATTTTTTGAAAGCTGGCATTCCACTTATTGAACAAAGTTTCTTATTGTGGTTCTTAGTTGGTTCGGTTCATAGATTTTCCAATGTCCGTATAAGTGGATGCAATAATGTTTTCACGATAAATTTAAAAAAAGAAAAAAGAAAAAAAAAAGAGGCATTTATAAAGGCAAATGAAAAAAAAATAAAAAAAATATTTGATGATAACTTGGTAATTATTTTCTTTTCTTTTCTCTTTTAATCAACTCGGTAATTATCTTTGATGATTATCAAGAAATGTCCCATTTTTTTAAAAGGACTGTTTGGGCAGCAGACAATACTGACAAAATAAGACATGGGCTACCTACTTGCACATAATTAAGTAAGAATTTTTTTTTTTTTTTTAACGTCGTAATATGTAAATAAAATTTCCATTTGCAAACCATTGAGAACGCAGGCCCGACTTGATGGGGGTGTTTGGTAGAGTAGTTTAAAAATTGTTGTTTGTAGTTTTTTGAAATACGTGTGGGTGAAAAAGTGCGTTGAAATGCGTGAAATGCTGTTTAAAAACTAAAAAATGCTGTTTGAAATAACAAACCAAACGGCCCCGATATCTCTGTTATGAACGTGAAATCAATAGTTTACCTGAATCATACTGGCACTCAACTCAAGGGCGCCATTGGTTTCTTTAGGGATTAAATAAAATAAATAAAAATTCGAGGCCATTTGTATAATTTAACCAGTTATTTATAATTATTTGTGAATTTAATTTATATGGCCACGGATGGCCGTTCATTAAAATAAAAGATGGTAACAACAAAACATGTATAATACATGCTGATTTATCTTGTAAAAAGAAAAAAATTGATTGATATTAACTGTCTTTTATTTTGTTGTAAAATATTTTTAGTTGAAAATATTTTCAAGTGTTTAGTATATCCTAAAATGAGAAGAAAATAACTCATATTACAACCTACTAGAGGTCCACCAACTCGGTGTATAAAACCCCACATACTTTTATTAGAGGTTATTATTAAATTTTCTTTTAAATATAATTGATAGATCATAGGTATTTTTTTATTAGTAACTGCAACCCGCTTCCTCACTAAGCTTGCATCTTTAATATGAATTACAAGATAAAGGAAGAAATAATCTGGGTTTTTCTTAGAAAGGTTTTATCAAAGAGGTTAAGACGTGTTTTTCCTTAGAGTTTAGATCACATACAATTGAAGAGGCAATCAAATTCTTTGAAGTATGATTTCTCACCGTTAAAAACAAAGAATTAAAAGGTTATAATTTTATCTTGGAATCAGTTTGTGAAGTTAGATTGTTCAAAAGGTTAGATTCGGTCCTAAAATTGTACTTATACTTTCACGATTAGATTGGCCCACTGTGTGTATCCAAGAACAAAGTCATGGATCAAATCTTAACTCACGTGTGCCTGTTACGTTTTCATTGGGATATATATATATATATATATATAAAGTTAATGATTTTGCCACCGTTTTCATTGCCATTGGTAGACATATTGCCCACCGTTTCATTGAGGTTATTTTGTTAAACCCATTGAGGTTATACATTAAATCTTGGAATTGGCTTCTGTGGGTATGGCTCTCACGTTGTCCTCTGTGGGTCCCTAGAACAAGTGAATGTTGCCATCAGGTCTTCTTTCGGATTTGTCTATATTAGGTCCTTTTAGCTTTGCCAGGTTTCTTTGATTATATATGATGAATCAAGAAAATTCACCAATGAGTTGCGCGATGCTCCTTTCGCTCGTATACTAACCTGCACGAAACAAAAGAGAACCTTTCGAAGGACACCGGTGTGGTGCCGGCTAAATACCCTCCGAAGGTTAAGTCAGAAAGTATTTTCACAACTCTAGAGTGCTAAAGAGGGTTTTTATTATGCGTACCTTGGTTTGTGAGGGTATTGGGGGTTTTATAGTGGCTTGAGGTTGACATCCTTTTCTTGGCGCAGAAGTCTTTTCCTTATAGGATTTTCCTTGTAGAATCCTAAACGTGATGAAATAAATCTCTTCCTTATGCGGAAGATCTTTACCAAATATATAAGATTTCCGGAGTCCTACTAGCGCAAGGACTCTATTTGGGCCCTTGTGAGAGTGGGTCAAAATATCCCCCATCAGGGGCCCAACAGGCCCATGGACAACTAGCCCACCATCTTTCACTCCGTCTATATACGGCCCGTTCATGACAGGTCCGTCCATTGGAGGCCCGTGCAAATGATGGATCCGTTTATTCGGGCGTAAGCGGACCATATTCGGTCCGTTCAGTCACCTAAGACATTCCAAGGTATTTTGTCCCTTTCA